>NC_088864.1:65947670-66186545 GCF_032884065.1 Artemia franciscana
ACAACAACAGATTTAAACTGTCAACTCGATGTGTATCAAGCGCTTTTTCATCGAATTCACTATCTGTTGGGGCTGCATCACTTTCTGAAAAAATTGTTTTCACTATGCAATTTCCAATAAATCCACCAATAACAAATGACAGTCCACGTCTTAATTTCATTGTTAATATGGGCAAGCGGATGATCTTCGAGTTAGCTGATATTCAAGCTGTAATCAACGGTTTGAACTAAATTTCCTTTAGAATACCTGAAAAATTTAATGTCAAAAAAGAACTTGTACAGCTTTAAAAAAAATAAAGCACTGAAATGTTAAAGCTAGAAAACAATGCCAATGTTAACCAGCAAAAACGAAAAAAGTCAATTTTCCAATCAGAATATATATATATATATATATATATATATATATATATATATATATATATATATATATATATATATATATATATATATATATATATATATATATATATATATATATATATATATATATATATATATATATATATATATATATATATATATAATGTCCGCAAATTATGTTGACATTCATTGGTGAATGTCCGAAAATACCTTATTTCTACTTGGATTCAGTCAGCGTTGCCAGTTCAACTTTTTCAATTTAATGTAAGGTTTAATGATGACAAGTAAGGTTAGAAAACGTTAGGTTTGGTTGAGTTATGTTAGGTTAGCCTAAATTAGGTTTTTAACTCATTTCTGATATTTAGAACCAAATTTAACATAACCCAACCTAATGTAACCTGACCTAAACTGACATAATCTAACCTAGCTTTAACTTTTACCATCATAGCTTTAATCAGACTGAAAAGACCGACTCGTAAAGCTAATTGAACCCAAGCAGAGAAAAGGGGATTTCTAAAATTCACTGGTGAATGTTGCCATTAACAATTTTCTCGGGCTCTTAACTTTTAGTGGGTAGGACTAAATTTGATGAAACTTATATATTTAAAATCAGCATAGAACTCTGATTCTTTTGATGTTTTTATTGGTATCAAAATTCTGTTTTTTACGGTTTCTGTTACTATAGAGCCGGGTCGCTCCTTACTTACAGTTCGTTACCGCGAACCGTTTAATATTTCTCTTTCCATAAAGGCCCCTTTTCCTCCCTTTTAGTAAAAAGTAGATAATTTTATCTAATTCTTTTCTAAATTTAATTATGATAAATAAAAGATAATATTTATCTTAAAGATTTTATATTTTGCTCTGCCAGAATTGCTGTAGAGCACAAAAGAGGTATCTCTGTCAATCTATTCGGCATTTGTCTATCTTTCTGCATTTTATATGTAATGTATTTGCAAATATTATGTGTAAATTCTTCCAAAGTGATATTACTACTACTACAGCAAATAACTCACTGCAGCACAAAGCCATCTGAGGCCAACACAGCTACGCACGCTCCTCCTCCAACCTAATCAATTCAAGGCCTCCCTCTTTACACCCTTCCGGAAAGTTCCCATTTCCTTTAGATCTTTATTTATGACAACCTCCCAACCCAGACGAGGAAGACCTGCTTTCCGTGTAGCCCCAGACGGCTGGCCAAAAAGGCAATCTTCGACAATCTGTCATCCTTCATCCGCAGAACGTGGCCTAGCCATCTCAACCTTTCTTTCATCCTAAGAAAACGGGATTGAACCTCATTTTTCGTACAACCTAGGTACTGTTTGAAAAACGGTCAGTCAGCCGGGTACCCAGAACAATCATCAGGCAATTTTTCTGGAAAGCATCTAGTAAATTTTCTAGTAGTTTTTCGGAGTGCCAATTCTTCAGAGCCATATTTGACCACTGTCATCACTGTAGCTTCCAATATTCTAATCTTGGTTTGCGGACTTATCTTTCTATTCTTCCAAACTTTTGTTTTACTGTGAAAAAACACCCTGAGCCTTAGCTATTCTACTTTTAACATCTCCACTGCTCCCACCGTCTTTACTAATAATACTACCAAGGTAAGTGAAGCTATCAACCTGATCAATCTTTTCGTTACCCAACGTCACCTTTTCGTCTTCACTAATTCCTAGCCTTAGTGACTTAATCTTCTTAACATTAATTTTCAAACCTATTCTAGCACCCTGAACTCGCAAAACCTCTAAAAATTCATTCATTTTGCTCACACTGTCATCTAATATGCTTAAATCATCAGCATAATCTAACTCCGGGAGCGTTTTTCCTCCCCAATTGATCCCGTGGTCTCAAATTGCCTTTCATGTGCTCCTTCAGACAAAGTCCATCAAAATGACACATAGACACATAGACATTTTTTATTTTCATCCAAAACATATAAATTAAACAAAGAATTCACAATTAACGGCCACTCTTAAGACAAAAGAGTCCTGACTGTGGCCGCAATTCAAACCACCATGAATCTGCTAAATCATTTCTTCAAATGATTTTGAAGAAAGAGAAAAAAATCTTTGGGGGGGGGGGGTAAAAAACAAAATAATTAATATTAAATACTAAATAAATAAATACCCTTTCCTCTTATCACACTTCTCTCCTTTTTAAAAAATAGAATTTAACCATTCTCTTGAATGGTGCCAGACTTACTGCCGCTCTGACCGATTCTGGAAGGTCATTCCAGACGCTGACACCAATGTTCCTGAGAACAAATCCTGCTCTCGTTGTAGTTCTTCTCTCGTGAGTCAAATCCTCCGAATTCCAGGTAAAATAAGGGTGATAAAACGAGTTAGTTTTAAAAAAATCATAAAAGTACTCAGGGCTTACCTTATTTACACTTTGAAAAACAAAAATCGCTAGCTGGTAATCACGTAGCTCGCCTATGTTCAAAATATCATTCTTTCTAAAACATTCCGCAGTATTCTGACAGTTTTGAAATTCTCCTATCAGACGCAGTGCTTTGTTTTGTATTATTTGAGTTCTTTTATAAATCATCACAAAATTGCTTGCCCAAACAGAACAACCGTACATGATGTAAGGGTGCACAATTGCACTGTATAACAATTTGACAACTGCTACCGGGAACACTTTTTTCAGGCTCCTCATCACTCCCAATCCCAATCCATGGATCACATGATCCATATAAATTGGGATAGAACACAACCATGCTTAACTCCTGATTTAATACAAAACCAGTTGCTAACCTTATCTCCTACCTTAACCACAGCAGTATTATTTTCGTACATAGCACAATCACTTTAATGTGTTTTTCTCGTACACCATATAAGGATAAGACCTTTGCTAACGCTCTTCTATCAAGAGAATCGATAGCTTGCTCATAATCGACAAAAAAGAGGACCAAAGGTGTCTGACAACGAAGGGACTTCTCAATTATTAACCAAAGAGTGAAAACTTGGTCGACACATCCTCTACCTTTTCTGAAACCAAACTGTTCTTCCCTTATAACTTTGTCTACAGCATCTTTTAGTCTAAAAAGGATCATATTACTAAGTAATTTGCTACCTACTGAGACCAGACTAATGCCTCGATAATTACAACACTCACTTTTGTCACCTTTCTTATACAGTTGTTTAATTAAGGTTTTCATAAAAATCCTTAGGTACTTCCCATTTTTCAAAAATCATAATCATAATCTTCAGTAGCTTATTCCTAACCTCAGATCCACCATATTTAAGAAACTCATTTATCACACTATCAGCAAATGGAGCCTTATTTTTTAATCCTTTTAGTGCTTCCGCTAATTCTTCCTCACGAAACAAATCTTCCTTCACATCCAAGGTATTACAAACTTTTTCATTTTCATCTATATCTTTTCCTGCAACTGTATCTCGGTTTAGCACATTCTCTAAATATTCCGCCCATCTTTCTTGAACTTTTTCCTTATCACTAATTGTGGCCCCATTCCTAACTTTAACTGGGACTAGTCTGGATTGACTAATCCCTTTCAATTTATTAACATGCCAGTATAATATTTTACTATTCTTCACATCTCCTTATTTCATATTTTAATGCTTTCTCCACTTTCTTTAAATTCCTCTTGTTTTCATACGACCTATCACTCAGATAATTCCTGTACAAACCCCTTCTACTCTCTATTAAACATAAATCCTTTCACTAATATTCCTAGTTGCAGTCTTAGCACTCTTCCATCAGCAACTTCACAAATTGTTTTCTAAAATTATTCCATCCATCTTCCACATTGTCAAATTTTAAACTCTCAGGTTTAGGACTTAACTATTCTTGAAAGGTTCATCTCAAATTATCATTCTGGAGTCTATCAACATCGTAACTTTCTGGGAGGCAGTTACTCCACCAAAATTTCAGCTTTAAATTAACCTTAGACACTACTAGATGGTGATCTTTACTTTTAACATCAACAACAGCACTCCTATACACCCTAATATCTTGTATTGATCCTGCTAGCCTTTGGTTTGCAATAACATAATCAATAAGGTTTGCTGTCTTACCATCACCTGAATACCATTATGGGCCATTTTGTGACCAAACACTGTATTGGTTATAACTAGGTTGTTATACCTACAAAATTACAAAAGTCTATAGCCATTACTGTTTTCTTGTCCTACACCAAATTTACCTAGGCTAGGATACCATCTATCCCTATTTCTTCCAACCTGGGCGTTAAAATCTCCTAGCAAAAATACCATATTTCTACCTGGTACCCTGTCTATTTGCCCCTGTCTATTTGCTCCTGTAACTGTATGTAAAATTCATCTGAGTCACTAGTATCTCCGTCAGTTGCTTCAACAGGGGCATATACTACTATAACTGATACCCTGAACGTTTTTGTCATAAAATGAGCAATTAGTATTCTATTGTTAATCCCTTCCCGGCCTAAACAAGACTTAGCAGCTTCCTTATTCACCATGAGCCCTACTCCCTGTCTATGTACCCCATCCTTCCTGCCTGAGTAGAAAAATTCTATGTCACCTAATTTCATGCTTCCTACCCCTGGAATATGAGTTTCTGAAACTTCTAATAAATCCAGTTCAAACCGTCTGAATTCGTCAGTCAAAATGTCGATGCGATAGTCATTTTTTAACGTCGAAACATTCCAATTATTTCTGTAGTAGTACTGTAGTAATATGGTGCAAAAAAAATCCTATTCTCTATAATTTAGCCTATAACTTTGATTTTGTTTATTATTGCGTCCTTTTAATAGTATAAGAGTATATGGCTTAACTCCCTCTTTATGTGCTTCCAGAACTCGAACTCCATTCAGTAAAAATTTACTAAAACTCTGACCCTACAACTCCAACTCCAAATCCCTGGTCCTATATATAAAGAAATAAACATTATTTCACATTAATACAAGACAGAGGATCCCACTATGTACAGAAAAACCATACAAACCAAAAACTCTCGTTATTAGGTGGTATGTGCCATAACAGAACTAATTTTCTGCTTATAAGGGGGTAACTCTGACAGTAATGGCTTCACACCATACACAAGAGAAATATCTGATTTTTGTTTGTAAAGGAAAAAGAAGGCTCCAATGGTCCAGCAAAGACATAGTCTTCTTCAACTTCTTCAATTTCATCTTTTTTTGTCATTCATATGGATAGTCAGCTAGACTCAGGAAGCAAAGATATTTTATACAAACAAGATTTTCGTTTGTAAAATAAGGCACCCTTCTGATATGTCCTGTTGATCACGTTTCGCATTGTATGCTACAATATGGCCTAGTACTCATTTAGCTTCATGTTTAGCTTCTTTTCATCTTCTTCTTCTTTCTCACTTTCAACAGTATAACAATAACAGATGTCCACTTGGTCAGTTGAAGAGCTCAACGAGACATCAGTGTCAGAGTCTTCACTGCAAATATCAAATTTCTTTTTCATTTTGTCTTGAGTGCGTTCTTTTTTAATTTTCCTTTTTTGTTCTCAAGCTTTTCTTTTTTCTCTTTCTCTCTTTGTTCAAGCATTCTCAAAGCCTATTAGATTACTTCATCTTGCTGGGCAAATCTCTGACTAACAGATGTCCCAGATGTTGGGGCATTAAGAGAAGGGTGACATGCTGAGTCCAAGCTAAGCTCTTCAAATGGTTTCTCATGTGTATGATTTTTTTGTGTATGTTTTTTTTTCTTCGGATTAACCAACACTGAAATGTTAATCTGATCAATTAAAGTTTTCAATGTGGTTGAAAGTTTCAATAGATGAGATGGACCAGAAGACAAGAATGGACACACTTATTTTTAGTGGTGTAAAGCAAACACAAGGAGTTAGTGTTGAGACGGCGGTTAAGCGAATTGTCAGTGATAAAATGGGACTAACAGAGATTGCAAATTCACGCATATTTAAAACTCGTTGATTTCAATACACCGCTGATAAAGCCTCCAGCGTACCTCCCGTAATTGTCGTGTTCAGTAATACAGACGCTGCAAAAACCGTGTTCTTGGTTAAATCTAAGCTAGCAAAAACAGTTATATTCGTGTTTGAGTACCTTACTAAAAAGCAGAAGCAGCTGCTTCACCTGGTTCGCAATAAACACGGTCCAAAGAATACATGGTCAGTGGAAGGAATGATCTTTGTTAAACACGGTCTGAACATAAGAAAACTTCGGAGTGCTAGTGATCTTATTGGTCAAAAATAAACGAATTAAAATTTGTGTTTATTCGGATTAATTTCGTTCTCGTGCATCTCTTTTGTTTATGTTCCTTTCTCTTTTCTTTGTTTCCTTTTTTGCTTTTGCAAACTTTACTCTTATTGTTATTTCATTGCATTTACTGTTCATTCTCCTTAATCAGTTTTTTTTTATCTATTAGTTCACGTCAGGGTCTCACGATCGTTTGAAGAATTTTGAAAAAAAATATGCTAGTTCTAGATGATGTATTTTCAAACTTGTCGATTGAGGGATCAGATTGTAAAGATGATCTAATAAAATCCGCAAAGGATAGTTCATCTATTCAACTTGAGAGTCTTTCAGAATGGGATGCTAATAAAGTTCACTCTTTACTTTTTTGGAAGTGTCAAGGGTTTAGATCGGCTAAAGTAAGGCATGACCTTTCGCTCTGGCTTGAAGGTAAAGTTGAAACTTATTTATTGAAAAACAGGTTTCTAGCCCACAAAAGTTGATACTGGGAACAGTATATAAAGTATCATCATTTTCGGATAATGATTTTATAGATGCATTGGAAGGTGTTTAACTCAAATTACAAGCGAGGATAAAAGGATGGTTTTGATGGGTGATTTCAATACAGATTTCTTGAATTCGGATGGGCGTGATGACTACCTTAACAGCGTGTTGTTATCTTATTTATATTCTCTAGTATCTATTCCTACAAGAATAACGCAGTCTTTGGGAAATTTAATTGATAACATTTTTGTTGATGGTCGATTACTAAATGGTTGCTTGGCTGATGTTCTAATAAGTGATGGATCAGACTACTTTATGCTAATTAGTAGAATTAATAGTTGCAGTAGTAAGCCACCAACAAATAAAATTAATATAGAGATTTGCCAGAAAAGAGTTAAAAAAAACTAGCTGAAAACTTAGATCACGTTGATTTTTAGGGAGTTCTTAAAAGTAAGTGTGCAAATGGGGCTTATGATTTATTTGTAGAGACATTTCTTGAGGAGCTTAACAGAAAGAAAAAAATACTTCAAGGAAGGAATGGATGACGTCTGGTATACTTGCAGCTGTAAAATTGAAGAATAAACTGTATTAGCATTATCTAAATGACCCTACTGAACAGAAACTCCAGTATTTTAAAGGACACTTTAATCAATTAAATAAAATTGAAAGACATGCTGAAATGAAAGAGACTTCGAACAAATTAAAGGAAATAAAAAAGACATGGACAAAAATTAATGAAGTAATGGGCCATAAAAGAAAAAGAGCAAATCAACAAAATGAAATTTGGATATGGTATTGTGAATTATCCAAAAGAAATTGTGGAAAATCTGTGTAAATATTTTTCTGAGGAAGAATAAAAATCGTGTCATGAGGCATTTAAAAGATCAATAAGTCCCACTGTCCTTATATACCCAACTCGAAATGTAACTTCAGAATTTTTGTTTAGGAATTGTGTCTATAGTTGATGAGAAAGTTTCATGGAAATAACATACAAAGTTAGTTGGTAACAAACTTTCGAGGTCCCTTGGGGTCATCTGTTACCTTAAATTCCGTTTTCCTAAAAAATGCTAAAATTACTTATCATTCTATTTTTCATCCTCAATTGTCTTATGGGAGCTCCATATGGGCAAGTAATTTTATTCCTTGATAAAAAGATTTCAAATCATCCAAGTAAAGCAATTCAAATTGTATTTCCGGTTCAACACGCAGGTAATATCAACCTTCAATTCAAAATTGTAAGGATATTTGATCTGTCAAAGACTAGAGATTTCCAGATCACAACTTTTTGCTTTAAATATTTCAATATCCTCCTTCCGTCAGAATTCCAAAACATGTTCACAATAAATCAAGACCTGTATTCTTATTATGACTTCATCCAAAGACCTTATTCTTGTGACATCATCCAAGAAGCACCCTTAACACAAAAGAGCTTCTTTTTTAATTAGATTTGTTGCGTAAAATATTTGGTATCTTCTACTATTAGATATCCGGAATTAGAATAGTCTTACTTCATTCAATTGAGCAGCAAAAGGTCATAACAAGAAAATTGTTTAGTGTTCTCTTCACTTAGACTCCCCCCCCCCATTTTTTTCTAGCTACCTGTTTCCACAATTTCCTCTCTTTTTACGTAAGGTTATAGCTTATGTTATTTTTTTCTTTTCCTTTTTTTCTTCTTTCCTTTTTTTTAGTGTTCAGTTAGTTTATTCTGCCTGTTGTTTGCTGTTTAATTAATATTACTTAGTTCCCTGCCCTAGCTATGCACTCATTTTGCGCTTTCCTGGCAGGAATGTCATATATTTTTTACGTTTAAATTAATAAATATGAAATGAAAATGACTCTACTCTTTTTGAATTCTGAGTCTCCGATTTTTTAAACTCAACATATTGTTTGAACTTACCTCAATCAAACTTTTTCTTGTCTATCAGGTCACAGTTAATACGCATTGGACTAGCAGAATCATAAATCCATGTCACTTGAAATAATTTTTGAATCAGTGAAGGGGTAAGGTAAGTGTCCCAAATGTGACACGAAATTTTCATGAGCCTTGTCATGGTATATTGTCATCTGGGTAGCCAGTTCATATTGATAGTTCATGAGCTTCTGCTCATAGAATGATGTCAACCCTTTTTAAATAACCCTGTTGACAGGCTACAGAACATGAAATGCATGGGCTGCCAACTTGAGGATGGTAACGCTCTTTTCTGGAGAAACTTTGTAAAAGCTAAGGATATAGAAGCCATTGCCATCAGGAATAAGAATTGGATTTTCTTTCACCCGAGACAGGACAACACCTTAAAAGTAGTTATAGAAGAGGTCTGCTGTCATCCATCCTTTCTTAGTAGCTAAATAACTAGGATCTGCAGTTTCCTTAATTGGTAAACACCGACTCCAGGTATTATTTTCCTGAAATCACCTGATGAGCATATATTTGAGAAAAGCCCAAAACATTGGTGAATTGTGGCGAAAACAGTTAAATTCAGGGAAATTGTGTAAACATTGAAATATCAGGAGAGTCTGGCACCAACATTCTCCACCTTGTTTATATTCCTGATATGCCTTGTTTGATTACAGATCTAGTTTATATTCATCTCTAATAAGCTGTGTCACTATCATCACTGACCTGCATCTACAGGATTTGTCCTTATTACTAGCAAATGTTCTTTGGTGTTAGTTAATTATAGGGGATATTAGTGGGTCCATCAGTAGGCTACCACTACAATCTCTATTTTAAGCTCTTTCCAAATAACATATTAGTGTTTCTGATGGATAGTAGTCTTTTTATTATCCTTACTTTTCTATAGCATTTTTTATTGTGTCTGAGATGTGAAGGTGGAAATTAAGTTTTTGGTCAAATATGAGACATAGGTAATTAATTTGATAGTCCACTGGAATAATCATTCCATATAGAATTATTCTTGTATTAACGTTATTTCACTTATGTTGAAATTGGATGATTTTCGACTTAGTGGGTGCAATGGGATCATATTTTTGTGAAAATTTTTCAAGTTGGAAAAGTGACTTTTGCAACTTTGAATGTGTAATCTCAAAGGTGTTGCCAGTTGCCCATATTTCCAGATCATCAGCATATTGTAAATTGGTGTTTGGGAGGCTCATGTCCCACAAAAATAGGGAGAAGAAGAGGCAGCTTAGGACTGCACCCTGTGCAAGACCTTTGGTTATTGCAGTTTGGGTGAGGAGGCTGAACCTAAACAAACAATAAACTTTGATTTTCTATGGGAGTGGTCCAAGATATGCAAGTTTAGCTAAAAGGATCTGGTGGTTCACATCTCATATGCCCCTTCCAAGTCTAGGAATACAGTAGCTAGGACATTATTTTTAGGTAGGGATTCATTTATTGCATTTGTTAACAATACAAAAGCATCTGTTGAGGAGCAGTATTTCCTAAAACCAGTTTGAGCATGAAGCATATTATTCTTCTCAACAAACCAAAGGAGTTGATGGTAAATCATTTCATTACTTTTCTCAGCACAGGAGCAATCATTATAGGCCTTTAAAACTCATGCACATATTTGTGTTTATTTTTCTTTAATATTGGTATGAGGGATGAACATTTCCAAATATTGGTGAATGTGAATGTAGCCCATGCATGATTATAGCAATTAGGAGTACCTGTTTATAAGAAGGAGTGAGATTCTTCATCCATATAGGGTGTATGTTACTGTAGCTACTAGTAGCCTTAGCCTTAATATGTTCTATTGCATAATTAAGTTCATTAATTGAGAATGGACAGGTTATATACTCTGATCCTGGGCAAGGCTGGTCTGAGAGGACGCGGGTTCGAGTCCTGGTGTACCCAATTCTTCAGTTTGGGATGGGGTCAGTGGTGTGACGCTGTAAGCTTAGCCAGAGTCGACCCAGCTCTAAATGGGTACCTGGAGAAATCTGGGGAAGGTGAACAGGAAGGGTGTGTGAAAGCACAGGATGGCTGGCCCCCAACCCTCCATTGCACTTCCTGGCTGAAGGGCCAAGAAACGGAGATCAGCACCGACAGTACGGACTGCAAAGTCTAATGCCGTATCCTTTACCTTTACCCTTTTAAGGCTGGTATATGGGATTTATCAAGAATGGGGCAGTGATGCTGTCATTAATTGAGAAAAGAGTTGCAAACAATTTTTCCTTTTCATTATCATTATTATAATGGGTATTATCATATAACAGCTCCTACAGGATGTGGCTTATACGTTTATGTATAATTGGCTCACATGTTTCTCTGGAAAGACTATTTGCAAAATTATTCTAGTAATTATATTTAGCGTTTACTATAGTCCTCTTGAGATCAGCCTCTGCTTGATATTTATTTAAATATGCAGCAGGAGACATTTTTTTTTTAGATATTTGCTCCTAGCTACCTTTCTTGTTCTTCATTTATTTTTGCACTCACTTGTCCAACATGCTTTAGGAGTGTTTTTAGGGATTGTTTTCCTGGGTGTGGTCTTGACGATAGCATGATTAGCTGTATTTGTTAGTATGGATGCCAAAACTTCAGCATGTATGTCAGCTGATACAAGTGAAATATGATTCCTGAGTGGCACTTATAGTTTTATGATTAAGCTTATTTTTGAACATGGTTCAATTTGCTTTAGAGTTAATATATTTGGGGACATGTGGCAGAATTTTAGCTGGTTTGTTTATTGAAGAGACTATGGCAAAGTGGTCTGTGCAAAGGCTATCAATTTTCTTCACATAAATTTCATTCAAAATATCTATTTGACACAATTTGCAGGTCAATTGGGGAAAGTTTGCAACTTTTGGGGTTAAAATACGTATTTAGATTTGGAGGGGTAGCAACTGCTAATGAATTATTATTTGATATCAAAACTTCAATAAACTTACCAGCTTTATTTGCTGGCTTATCCCCTCACAAAAGGCTCTGGACATTAAAATCTTCACAAATAATTATGTTTTAGCACATAAGAATTACTTATATACCTGAAGAAATCCATGGCCTTGTAGTTTGGCCATTAGGGTTATAAAAGCTTATTATTTAACTTTGGTAATATTCAGTCAAACATTAATTCCAATTGTATCAACATCATTTAAAAATTCTGGAAAGTTAATGCCACAAAATTTGGTATTATTATTTATTATTAAAGCTAAACCGCCTCCTTTTTCTCTGATGACCTATCCTTTCTTGGATAGTATATCCTGAAGATTTCATGTGTTGGTTTTTGTTCAAATGGGTTTCCTGAAGGCAAGCAATATCAATGGAATTATTATTCATAAGAGATTTTTCATTCAACTTATTTTCTGGAAGTGACCTTACAATACACTGAAGTATTGAGATGTGCTGCTTTGTTGCTCTTGTTTCATATGACTGTGTGTCAATATTTAGCTTTGCTAGAAGTAAAGTCAGATCCTTATTTGCTTGAATAAGCATACAATTGGATAGGTAGATGCTTGCCAATTCATTTATGATTTTGCTCTCTGTGGCTGTTGTAGGTTCATGGAGTGAAGTGCATTAGAGTTTAGTATAAAGAAGCATATATTAGGTCCTATCTTGTTTAATTTTTCATCCTGTTTGTCATTAATTAGGGGATTAATTCCTAGCAATGTTTCTGATAGAGGCCTAGTTGACTCAGCCTTGGGGATTCTCTCCAATAGGAATGCAAGCTGGGGTGTTTTGAGGAAAGAGTCTTGTGGGGGAGGCTTGTTGCTTCAGGTAGGTTGGGTGTTCTGTGAGTGAAAGTACTAGTTGATTTCAGAAAGGGTCTAGTGTCTGGTGTAATATGGGTAAGGTATAGCTTTCTCTGCAGGGCATAGTGTTTTATTCGAAGAATCATAGGGGCATTTGCTGTTTATACATGTGGGTTGATTGTTTTTGCAATTTGCCATTCTTTTGGGATGGGAACTTTTACATTTACTGAAGGTTTGTAAGCTTTCACTGCATTTATTTGTTGTGTGTCAAAGTTTTAGACATTTTTAGCACTTGATTGATTTTGGCTTGCAGGGATTGTGAGTTTTCATTTGTCCAAAGAGGAATATCTGGCCTGGGATATTATTTTTTTCTTGGGTGTGAGTAAGAAAGACTTGCTTGATTTTTAGCCATTAGCATCTGGTTCGCCCAGTTGGGTGACATCCACAACTGGGATTTGGTTACCATTTCTGTCAGTGAGTCCTTCCTTTAACTCCTGAATAAGTATTTCTGGAGGGATGTCATACACAGCTATTTTAGCTGGGTAGTGGCTTGGGGCCATAGAGCAGACTTTATTGGAATGTTAAGAAGGGTTTTTAAGTTAAGTAGTATCTCTGGTGATTTAGAATCTAGAAGAGCTATTAGCCAAGATCCATCACAGTTAATGTTGAAAGAAAGCGTTGATTTTAATGATTTGAAGATTGCAACCCTTATTAGATGTATCTTATTTATCTGAAAGGGGATATTAGGAGAAATTTTTAAGTATATTTCAAGATTTTATGAAGGAAGAGTTGGAGCAAGGGTTGGGGAATTATCTTTGATTAGGGAGATCTTTCCTTTTTTTTGGACCTCTTGAAAGTCATTTTCATTATCATCATTGATAATGACAAAGGCTCTCACCTCCATCATTGTGTTATCTGTTGAATTTGAATTGTGAGCTTGACCAGCCAAGATGTGGAACATTTTTGGTAGTATTTGGAGTAGGGTCAGGGGGGACCTTTTGGGGGGTGTTCTTTGCATTGCCAATTGGAATAAGTTTTAACACTAATAAAAGGAGATTAGAATACCAGACTGTCTGCACTCTTGTAAAGGGGGGACTTCACCATCCACAAAAAAACACCACAGTGTGATCCAGAAGATGGTTTGGTGCACAAATGGTTGGGTTGACTGCTGATAAATCAAGATAAATATTCACAAAAAGTTTTTTTTTTAATTTCTTAAGGTGTTGCTGTTGTGTGCCATCTTGGGATTTGGGGCAAGCTGAATGTCAATCAGATTTTTCTTCTCAATGCTCATTTTAAAAAAAAAATTCTGGCTTCTTCAGACATTTTGTCAGCAGCTTGCTCCTTGCATTTGGAGGCTTGTTTTTTTCTTGTAATGACTTTCCACTATTTGCTTGCTGGAAAAAAGTAAAGCAAGCATTGGCTTTTCTTTTTCTGAAAGCTTCTCTTGTTCTTCTTCACTTTTTTGTTTTAGCCCCCTCTGGTTCTCCAGATAACTCTTGTAGCTTGAAATGACATTCTTATTTCACAGTTATTGTTTCAATTAATGATGGGGAGAGTGCTTAATTGCTAAAGAAAGTAGCCTGTCCATGCTCTACTTGCTTTTATATCATGCTTTTTCTTCACTTTTTTGTTTTAGCCCCCTCTGGTTCTCCAGATAACTCTTGTAGCTTGAAATGACATTCTTATTTCACAGTTATTGTTTCAATTAATGATGGGGAGAGTGCTTAATTGCTAAAGAAAGTAGCCTGTCCATGCTCTACTTGCTTTTATATCATTTGTGGAAGAAAGTTCAAGAACAAGACTTAAACTCTGAACCTGACACTTTGTAGTTTTGGCCTAGAGTAATATGACATGAGGCTTTACAAAAGTATAGCAATCTATACTAGCTAAGGGCATGAGGATAAAATAGAGGCACAACAATGCTATTGGCTTTATGGTTTTAGAGAGAGGGGCATATACCTCTAACAAAGGGTTTTAGAACCTGGTCATTCCAGTGGCATACTTTTTAATCTGAGGCTATTTTTGATATATTTCTGGTGTTTTGTTTTTCTTATTCAAAAAAAAATTCAAGGCTACAGGTTAATGTCAAATTAAAAGTGAATAATATTTAGCCTACCAATCATGGATTTATTTTAGTTCAGTATTTTTAAGCATTAATTTTTTTTTTTTGGTTACTATGGCCCAGGGATTAATCTTTACCAGGTTGCAGCTACCACTACAACAATGACATAAGGATTAAGTGTTGTACACAAGGGTTTGACATAAATGGCTGCTTTTGTGAAGCTATTAGTCTATCAAGAGCAAGCTCAGAAAAAATGTCAAATCTCTAGGAATACAGTATCTTAAAAAAATTAATGCAAAAGAGCACATCAATTGGAGTGACTCCAGAGACAGGACATCAAAGAGATCAGTTTAAAGACCTTGTAGTAGCCCTGATTATAAGAAATGTGAACATGATTGGAAATAGTATTAACCAAGGAATCTAATGGTTCTACTTTTAGAGTTCTAATTTCTCCTGATACCAAATGTATTTTGCAAAATTAGGTTCAGCTCAAGCTAAAAATTTATATTTTTGGTAGACTCTACTATTAACTATTAGTGCATTTAAAATAGTTAGCATTGTATATAACTAAAATATTCAAAACTCTGTATCTGTTAAATAGTTAGCAATGTATATAACTAAAATATTGAAACTCTGTATCTGTTCTACTCTGCAGAAGAAATCACAATAAAATTTTGAAAACTACTTTAAATATTTTAAAATTTCTATCCAACACTTACTTAAATGCAGACTATTAAACTTATCTTTACCCATTCATGGATAAATTCATAGCCCATATTATAACTCTTTTCTCCCTACTGCATCTTCAATGAAAAAATAATATGAAGAAAAGATTCATGCTGTTGAAAATTTGTAGAGCATACGTAATTTAGGTTATATGTTTGTCTATTAGGAGGTTAGGGGGAAGTTAGCAAATATATATGAGATTTCATAAGTGGCACAAGAAGAACATACAAATGCTCTTTTCCAATAGAATCATCAATTCACTCATATTGGCATCCCTCCCTCCTGATGATCCCATATCATCCCAAAGAATATATAAAACCTTAAAAAAAAGATTAAAAAAATTAATTTCTTACCTTATAATATGCAATGTCTTTCTATTATCATGTTTTCTTTCATTATTAGCCAATATCCTTTAAGAAATCATTTTAAATATTTAGGCAAATTATGCACATAATCACACACAGACATAAATTACAGTCTGAGGAGATGTGAGGCCTACAACATATGATTAGATTGATGTAATGGAGAAATGTATTATTAATAAACTACACACCTTATATGCTGCATTCTCATACTTTGCCCCTAACCCCTCTTCTAAAATGTCAATATAGAGCCCAAATGATATATTTTTATTGTACTCTGTAATCCATAAATTGTTGTTCTAGTTGCTGTTTCATCACAGTTGATTCAATTCATAGGTACATGAGTTGAAACCACAGAGACATACTGGGAGAATAGATGGGAAATATATAATTTGGGCTGTATATTTGCAAATCAGGTGGGGGGGGGGGGTGTTAGTAAAGTATAGCATGGCTGGATGCAAGATGTGTTAACTAGGCCTATGAATATTCTGTATATTATGAAGTAAGAATTACCTTCTTAAGATAGCAAATATATTATCTGGGCTCTATATTTGAACATTAGGGGGGGGGGGTGTAAAGTATAGCATGTATGCAAAATAAGTAAAATCTCAGTTTAGCTACTTTTCACTATCTTGGAAAGGGATTAGGGTAGGAAAATGAAACTTTCAGGGATGGGTCAACAGACTAAAGTATGCCCTGGGAATAAATTTCATTGATATGAAGTATGTCCTGGCAAAATATATATTCTACACAAATGAAGTACAATAAAACTGTTTTCAGCTTCACAACTTTGCTCATTTATAAGGCTTCAAATATCTGTAAACAGATTCCCTAAATTTAGAAATGTCTATTGATATAGCTCAAATAGCAAATAGCCTAACTATATACAATTTTAAAATAACAAATAAAATGTTATATTTTCAACATGTTTTGCCATGCATCACTCTTGGCCTGTTTCAACCTCTGAAATCACAAATTGAATCAACCATGAAAAAAATGTTTAAATTGGGCTCTATATAGGCTAGGCCTATTTGCAAATTAGGGGGTAAACTATAGTGGAGGTGAAGCCCAGTCGAACTATATTAACTGTAATTATTCAACAAAAATATATTGCTTTTCAAATTATTGACTTACAAATGAAGTGAGTATACCACTTGATGCCTTTTTTTAGGCTCTTTCTAAATTTATTAGTCATTTTAGCAACAAATGAATTTTACCCATAATCATATGTATACCAATTCAGGGAGTATACTTGCACATTAGGGAAGGGGGGGTGAATAGACTTTATTTCTAATGCAAATGAGTTATAATTTTAAACTTTACCTCCCCCCCCCCCCTAATGTGCAGATATATACCCTGAATTGCTATATATATGGGAGTGGGGGTGAAATTCCTTTGCAGCAAAAGTGATTATTACATTTGGAAAGAGCATATAATGAGGCATTGAGTATTTTGTTCACTTTATTCACAAGAAAATAATATGAACAGCAAAATATTTACCAATTGTTCTGCATATTATGAAGTAAAAATTGCTCTATTAACATGTTTCTTCTCAAGAGCCCCAATTGCAGACTTGTATCAAATTTTGATTCACCTAACCCAACTATATTTAAGGTGACAAGAAGGCCTTAAACTATAATTTTACCAAGTTAACTTTCTAAGTAGGCCTAGGCTAGTCTAAGTCTAGAGATGGTAGTTATCTTTCGATTTACCGGGTGTACATTTCATCATACCTTTCAAACAGCCTGTCGTGGATAATAGTGAAAGAATAGGCAAGTATCATGAATGTTATATCTCGATATTCAAGGCTAGTAGATTTTTTCAGATAATTTTGAATAAGCATATGCCAGTATTGTCAACACAATGCGATCAGAGCCGCCAATATTTTGTTTCACCTGGCAACTACTCATTTTGCTGTCTGTGTTTGACTGTGACACCAGACGTATCATGTTTATGCAGAGTGTAGCATAATTGGGAAATAAAAGCATCCAAACATGACCTTCCCTGTGATATCATAATGAAAAATATTTAAAATAACATATAAAGTTGATATCTCAAGATAAAATGAACGGCAAAGATGGTTTCCCAACTTAACTGAAGTAAAATTTTTGGTACAGCCAAAGTCCACGAACCATTTTATTTTTTACAGTTTTGGTAATGTGGTATGTGAGAAAACGCAAAACGCTTGCAATGAATTTATTCATTTGAATTTATTCAATTTATTCGGGGGAAATTAATCAAGAACTGTGTAATATAACAACTTCATCCAAGAAAATTTTCTCAGAGACTATACAAAGATCAGTCCGTCCAAACAGTGTTTTTGCGGACAATATTGCACTCTTCGCTCACGAATCAGAAGCTGTACAACACAATATAAATGAACATGGGCGTGTGGCAAATGCTGTTGGACTCTTCATAAACGCTAAAAAGACTAAATCAATGTTAAATGGGGTCATTCCTGACTTAGCTGAGGGACATTTGGTCAAGAATGAGGAAACTGAAGTAGTAAGAAAGTTCAAATATCTCGGCAGCATTCTTACGCGAGATGCTAATCCTGAAAGAGAAATTTTGTGCCGAATAGCATTGGCTGGCTCTGTCTTCAATTGTCTCAGAAATGTTTGGAGAAATAACAAATATTCCCAGAAGCTAAAACTCAGAATTTATAATAGCAATAGTAATAATTTATTTATAACCCACATCATAGCAAGTTATGGCACTTGTGGAGTAACAAAAAGAAAAAAAAATGAAGCAAGTAAAATACACTACAAATAGAAAAAAACACTACGCTACAATGAGATTAGCCAAACACACGGAACAAAGGATAATGTGGCGATAAACGATAAAAAGCTGATTCCGATAACCTTCCATGCAGGAGGGCCAATGTCCTCTCCGTCCTTACATATGGCTGTGAAACTTGGAACATCACTGTGCAACTAGGAAAACGACTACGGGCATTCGATAATAACTGCCTAAGATCTATTTTGAATATACACTGGGCTGAGAGAATAAGAAATGATGAAATTTATACCATGATAAATCATATCCCCATCCTTGATGCCATTAGAAAGTGACGATGGATATATTGGGAGCACATGGTGCGAATGGGTGATGGAAGGCTACCTCATGACATACGGTGTTGGATACCTCCTGGCCTCCGCAAGTCAGGGAGACCCAAAATGACCATTGGCAGGATGTTAGAGAAACAGGCGAGCTGGCGAGGTCTTCGATGGAGGAGCTTCGGTTGAGGGCTCAGGACAGGTCGTCGTGGCGAATCAATGTTGCTGCCTTATGCGCCCTAAGGCGTGGGAGGACCTAAGTCTAAGTAAGTATGTCCCTCCAAACACTGTAATTTCTGATCATTAAAAAGCGTTTTTTTTAGGAGATAAGGGTTGGCAGTGTCTTATGACATCAATACAGAGCTTATACATCAATACTGAATTAGAGTTCAAAAGGTAAACAGCTAAATAAGTTTCAATTCAATCGGATAAAACACATGCTTAAATTTCAAGAGCTTGCGTAACCAATTAATTTATTCGCTACTGTTTTTAAGTGAATTGTTATAGTTGTAACGTCAGAATCTTTTAATTTAAGAAGTTTACAAGCAGGAAACACAGGCGACAATTGTCAACTGAATTTTTCAGACAAATCTAGAGGAGGTGTTTGAGATTGGGGGGCCTTTGGAATACGAGAAAAGCCCACCTTGCAATTAAGTTTTCGTCTCATGAATTAAAAATTACTTAGAATACGGATTAAAAATTACTTAGAATACAGCTGAAAGTTAAAGATCATCGACTAAACTTAGTAGTACACGGTCTGGAAAAAGAACGGCCAGGAAAGGCTCTCGAAAGGAAACTGAAAGATCTAAGTGAAAATAAATTTTTGGTATCGGAAAATATTGTACTTTCTCGGTCACATAGGGTTTACCCCAAACCGGACAGTGCTTCTGGGCACCCGTTGTCTGCTAGAAAACAGGCTCCCACAGTTATAACATTGTTTGCGTCAGAGCGTGATGTACAGACCGTTTTAAAGTCTGTTCGCCAACTGAAAGGTTCGGGCATAAGATAATGTACTGATCCACCTTTGGCTTTGAACGCCATAACAGCTGAACTTATAAAGAAAATGAAAACAATGAAGGACTCAAAAACTTATAAATTCTATCGTCTGCAACAAAATTAGACTGATTTAAGGCTCCAAGTAAAGAAGAACGTGCGTGATGCTTGAGTCAGTATCGATAATGAATGGTGTATAGTATGTTTGATAAGTTAGTTTAAGTAAGTTGATGTGAATACGTGTAGTTCCATATCCATTTGTGAAATGCCGCGGTGATTGAGTGAAGATGAAGAATGCCCCGCCTGTGGAAGCTTTGCAGGTTCTTTTTTGTGTAAATTTTATGTGTATTTATCTCTTTTTTCTTCTATTTCGTTACTCATTTGTTTCCTTCATGAAGTGGTGGAGTGGTTGAATATTCTAAAATTGAGGGATTCGCAAGTGGTTGCTGTTATTGCGATTTTCTTTTTATAAGTATTTTATTTCTTTTGTGTCTGACTTCTAGGTTTTTCTTCCTTATTCTTTGCATTACTCAAGGTTCAATTTTTGGCGTGTATTTTCATGTTTTTAGGAAAACAGTATGATACTGATAACGAGCCGTTGATAACATATATATCGTATCAACTATCTTCTTCACTCACTGCTTCAGACTCCCACCTAGGATATTTGGTAAGTTGACTTTAATTAAAAGTAATTCAATTCGCCGGCAGGGGATGAAGACTTGAGAAGATACTCATCAGAATAGCCAACTTGATCTCAAAGTTTTTTTTTCTAATTCGTCTTCTGAAACAGAATACCTGGATTTGGAAGTAATTACTACAAAAAGTAATAAGTATATTTTTCCTAATGTTTTGTTTACTGCATATTATTTTCATGGTAATTTTCGGTTGGCGTTCCTGAACTTGTCGTGATCTCGTTGGTAAATTGGATCATATTTTTCTTTTATTTCGTCTTGTGAATTGGACATATTTGGTTTGTGTGAAGTATTCCTAAATTATATAACTGGACGTTAGTTAATCTTCCCGGTTATAAGCTCGTATGTAAGAACCACCAGAATAATAAGCAAGGAGGACTTGGACATTTTGTCAAGTCATCAATGCCTGTTGAAGTTATTAGTGAAATGGAACATTATAGCATGGAGATCCTTGTTTGAAATATTAATGGTAGAAATGGAGGGTAACAATGAGCAATAGTTTGTTGTGTGTGCTATCGTCCTCCAAGTGGAAGCCCAGAAACGTATACTGAAATTTTACAGGAATTTCTTGATATATTGTCGCATAAATAACTTTAGTTTATCATTATGGGTGATTTTAATATTGATATATCTTTGCTGTGTAGCCGTAGTGCGAAGAATATACACATCTATAGCGTAGCATCGGATATACTGTCTACATTTTTAACCACCGAATGTCTCCCTGCATGTCGTATACCGACTAGAGTTACCGAAAGTTCTCAGTCTCATATTGACAATATTAGTATGAATATTTAAGTTCGAACATGTAAGGTCGTCGTAGATCAGACATCGGATCATTTTATGGTGGTTTGTGATCTAATTATCGGTATTACGCCAACTGTTACCAGGCAGCAGTGAAAAGTAAGAGTTATGGATACCGCTAAACTGAAGGAGCTGCTGAGGGACGGCAGTTTTTTTTTACCCTGTTATGAGTCCAAAGATCTGGATGAGGCTGCAAGGAAGTTTTTAAAAATCTTTAAAAATACGCTTGAACAGGCAATCCCTTACTGTTAAATTAAAAACAAAAGACTTGAACAGCCTACTAAACCTTGTATTACATCAAGTATACTCAAGTGTATAAATGTAAAGAATAAGCTGTATCGGAAATACTTATCAAATTCGACTGAAGAAAATAAGCAAAATTTCAAGAATTAAAAAAAAAAATAACAAAATTATTCGGGCATCGAAGCAGAGCAATTTAAAACAAGCGTTCTTGGAAGCGGAAGGGTCGCCAAGAAAGACATGGAAATTAATTAATGATCGTGTGAGTCGGACGAAACAAAATAAAATCCCCGAAGAAATGACAGCAACAGATGGGACAACTGTAAAAAGGAAAAAAAGAAGTGACTACACTGCTTAACCGCCACTTTCCTATTATGGGTGAAATAATTTCAGCACAAACAGCTGTATTGCAGTCAGGTGTAGATACTGATTTCCAGAAGCATTTATCTTCAAAAACCTATCAATATTTCCTTCTCCTGTATTGTCTTCAGAATTATTCGTAATTTCCAGGTTTTTGGAAATTACGAATAATTTTTGGTTTTCCAAAACCTGGAAATACGAAAATTATTTTTCGTATTTCCTAATTATTTTTCGTAATAAAATATAAATATTTTTTTAATCTTAACCCTATAGTTAAGATTAAAAACATATATAATGAAGAGGCGTGTGGTTGTGTCGAAGAGAGAAGTGGGAGCCGTACTGCGTGTTAGTGAAGAATATTTTATGTTTATGGGTCTCAACGTGAGTTTTTTCACAGAGCAATGTACTTTAAGTTTAGTTATTTCTTTTTTTTTAATTAAACCCGATTGAACCTTGAACCTTTGAAAACGGAAAGTTTGGAGGGCCGGATGTATCTAGTACAAATTTACTGAAGATGATTATTCGTGAAAAAGCGGAGTGCTTAGCTCATATTATTAATTTTTGTTTTAAGTACGGCAACTTTCCTGATTGCTTAAAAGCGGCAAGAATATTTGCATTACATAAGGAAGATGATTCAAACGATCCAAATAGTTATCGTAAAATTTCAGTTTTATCGGTTTTTCTAAACTTATTGAACGTTGTTTATATAATCGTTTAGTTCCGTTTCTAGAGAAGATTAATTCCTTTCTTAAGTCACAATTTGTTTTCAGGTGAAACCATTCTACCCAACACGTAGTTTCAGTTGTTACTCTGTTCATTAATGACATTTTAGATAAGGGTGTTATTTCAGCAACACATGAAATAGTATTCGACACAATTCCCCGTATTATTCTGGAACATAAACTGCCCCATCATTGAAAAAGAGGACCAGCCTGCTCTTTAATTATGTCGTACTTACAGTCTAATCGCCTGACACCGAATTTTAAGAAGAAGAAATGTATTATTTACTTTCGGACTTCTTCTTCTTGTCCTGGACTCCAGTCAGTTGAGGCTTCAAACAATGTGCGTATTGAGCGTGTTAGCTTTGTAGGCTACTTAAGAACTATCATTAATAAAGACTTGTCATTCAAGCATCATATTAGCCATCTTCAGTTGAAATTAAGCAAAAATGTGGGAATGATGCGTCACCTGAAGTTTATTTTAACTTATAATGCATTGAGGTCCGTCTATTTTAGCTTAGTACATTCTTACCTTAATTATTGCCTTAATTGATGGATTCTTGTCGGCAGTACAGGAGGTGGTGGATGGTCCGTCACTGGCTAATGAAATCCTAGAGATCGCGTCCTTCATCAAGAAACAGTTTAGTTACAATATGGAATAAGTTTGATACAAATTGTAATCAATCGCTTCCTCTATCAACACTAAAAAATAAAATTAAAAAATGCCTAATGATGTTGTAATTTGTTAATAAGTATGTGCATGTGAACATAAATGTATGTATGCATTGATATAAGTAAGTATATGTGCTTGTACATGCATTGGTACGCCTATTTTTTATGGTGCTTTTGGGAAGGGGGGTGTTCGCCTCTTTTTCCCTTCTGATGAGTTGAATAAAGTTGGTAAAAAGTTCGTTTTTTTTTTTGGTGGTTGTTGTTTTGTATTTTATTTTTGAGGGTAGCCTCAAATAGAAAATTGAAGATTTTGGAAGACAGTCCAGAAGGTGATGGATGGCCTGTCAGCCGCTAATTAAATTTGAGATATCGCATTCTTCACCGAGAAACAGTTTAGTTACAGTATGGAATAAGTTCGTTACAAATTGTAAACAATCGCTTCCTCTATCAACACTAAAAAATAAAATTAAGGAATGCCTAATGATGTTGTAATTTGTTAATAAGTATGTGCATGTGTACATATATATATGTATGCATTGATATAAGTATGGATATGTGCTTGTACATACATTGGCACACCTCTCTTTCTATGGCGTGTTTGGGGGATGGGGAAGTTCGCCCCTTTTTCCCTTCTGATGAGTTAAATAAAGTTGGTAAAAAATTTTGAATTTTTTTTTGGTGGGCTGAGGAGTTTGGAAAGGTGATGCTACCTGTTGTTTTGTATTTCATTTTTGAGGGTAGTCTGAAATAAAAAAAAATTTAGATTTTAGAAGACAGTCCAGTTGTAGGGAGTTGTTGTTCCAGTTGTAAGGTCCAGTCACATACTGTTTTAAAAATAGAGTTAAGAGAAAGTGTCAAACTTTAGCGAAAAGAGCGGGGCGTTGAGGAGGAAAAGCCTCTTTCAGTTTTCATTCAGAGTTCAAGGAGTTAACAACAAAACCAGATTTCATTTCTTTCGGATAACATCCATGCTTACATTTAGACAAATTGTGTAACTAACTAGTTTAAACCAAGATTGAAATAACGTTTCTCTCCCGCGTGGCTTTGAGCCAATATTGTGATTTTTTTCGAATAGTGAAAAAAAGTCTTATTGCTAATTAACGATACTGGATCAAATCAAGGAGTGATAAAGGTTTTACATTTTGCACTTTGATAAGTTTATAAGGGTGTAAATGGCAGTCCAAACACGAGAGGCCGAGAAAATGCAAAGTGCCCAGTTCTTGCAAGAAATTAATTTTAAACTGGAGTTATTACCGGTGCTTTCGCAGAAAGTTAATACGATTCCTGAACTTTCGGATAGAATTGATGCCATACAAGTACAGTTAAGTAACATTATTACGCAGTTATCTAACAATGCTAAGACAAATGATGAAATTAAAAAAGAGCTGGAAAATGTGAAATCTAACCTAGCAGTCTCTTATGAACGAGCCAACAAGCTCGAAGCAGAGCAGAAAAGAACGAATTTAATCTTCTATAATTACACCCCTCAACAACTCGGCGATTATACTCTGAAGCAAGAAATAACGGGGTTATTAAATCGTACTATGCCGTCTCTCGGGAAAAATCGAAGTGATATACGTGACATTTTTAGATTGAAATCAGGGCCGATAGTAGTAAAGCTAAACTCGGTTGAAATTCGAGACTATATTTTAAGAAACAGCTCCGTATTAAGAAGGTTTGGTTTATCGGTGGCTCCGGATTACACAGCTATACAAAGGGAGGCCCGTAAACATTTAAAGGAAATGTTAACTACTGCGCAAAATGATGGCCGTGATGCAAAATTACGAGGTGACAAACTGTTCATCGAAGGCCGAATATTCAGGTATGATGGAAATTCAATAGTCGAGATTAAGCGTAATTTGAAGCCAGTACAAAATTCTGGTCCACCCTTTAGTGCTAGGCTCCCAAATGATCCCAATAATATTCCGATGAGGCTAGTTAGTGATGCCAGTGATAGTGATACTGAGACATTAGTACCATCGACCACCACTCCTCAGGCAGTATCGACAGCTAAAAGACCTTCTAGTGCTATTATCAGCCCAAATGACTTGTTTCGACCAGGTACTCGTAATGTAGCACCCAAAGGAAGCCATTCGCCAAGAAAGAAGTTTAATGATAGACATCGTGGTGGTTTTTCACGTGATTTTTATTACAATAAACACCGAAGTGAGTTAGCGGATATAAATAACCGCACTCGTGAGTATTATCATGTTGCCTTTCCCCCGACTAAGACTAGTAACGAGCAATCTCAACCAAAGGCTTGTGATGTTAACTTGCTAACAGAAGGTGTAGAAACATAGGATATAGAGGGCCATATACTGAGTCTAGTGTCATGGAACATACAAGGATTACGTGATAAGTTGACCTATTTATATGACGATTTATTTTCGTTTGATGTGATTTCGCTTATTGAAACATGGAACGATTGTTCTCCTATATCACCTCTCCCCGGGTATTTCGTTGAACAGACCGTGCGTAATGTAGCAAGAAATAATAGACATTATGGTGGCATTTTGGTTTTGGTTAAAGCATCTGCTATTGACGGTTATGAGAGAATTAGTAGTAGATCTGAAAACTTGCTTTGGCTGTCTATTTATTTGAAATGTGGGAAGCAATTAATTTTGGGTGTAGTGTATATACCTCCACAGAATAGTTCGTATAATCGAGAAAATACTTGGGAAATTTTAGGGGAAGAATTTTCGTTAATACAAGAAAGTTATAAAGATCTGGATTGTGTGTTAATGGGGGATTTCAATGCTTATACCGGCCTGGAGGCTGAGATCCCAGATGTGTTGATCCCAGATTTAGGTGATTTTGTCCCAATTTGTTGTAGAATACCACGAAGCAACAAGGATGAAAAAAGAAAAATAAATGTATGGGGAAGAAAGCTCCTGGCGTTTTGTGGGGAACATGGTCTGATGATTGCGAATGGTAGGTTTGGGAAGGATAAGGGTAGGGGCGAGTTCACTTGCCTTTCGGGTCCAACTCCAAGTGTTGTAGATTATGTGCTAATTAATACGCAACTTGTACCTGAATCAATAAATATGGGAGTATTAGATTTAGTTGGATCCGATCATAGAGCTATTATGCTTGAGGTGAAGATTGGGCAGTTTGCGAAACACGGTTCACGACTAAGAAATTTCTATAATGCGGATTACAGAAAAATAGGTTTAGGAAAACGAATTAGAAATGATTTAACAGATAAAGATATTGAGGCATTTAGAAGGGAGCTATTGGACTCGCATGTAAAAAATAATTTGAAAGCGTTAGAAGACAATGAAAAAGATACACATAGTGTAATTATGCTGTTAAATGAAATAATGGGCAGTTGTGCAGAATCATGTGGCCTAACTAAAAAATTAAAAAAGAATGAGGGATATTTTGACTTGGATTGCAAGTTAATGAAAGATGAAGCAAAATATTTATTAAATCGTTTGAATGAATTTGATAGCGTGGAAGATCAAAGTCTAAAATTGGCTAATTATAAAGATAAAAGAAGAGAATATAAAAGTTTAATAAAAAGAAAAAAAAAGAGTACGAGCATAAGAAGAAACTGGATATCGCTGATGATTTTAGAAATAAAGATTTTAAAAAGTTTTGGGGCTATATAAAGAATGATAGTGGAAGGAGAAATGTTAATACCCAGGCTGTTCCGGAAGCTGATTCATGGCCTGATTACCTAAATAATTTAGAAGGTGTTTGTGCAGATCTTCAGGAGGTAGCGCATACCCCAGAGATGGTTATTTATCCAATGAGAGAACATGATTACGATTTAGTGGGTGATGTGAATGGCCAAGAGATTAAGTCAATATTTAAGAAGTTAAAATGTGGTACTGCTGCGGGTGTTGATGGTATACCAAAATTGTTATTTAAGAATTTTCTTTCCATTTTGATACCGATAATTGTTCTTCTTTGTAATAAGGTGTTAAGGTCAGGGCAATGGCCAAGCGCTTGGAAGACATCATTGTTTATACCACTTTTTAAGAGAGGAAACCCGAAGGCTCATGAAAATTATCGTTTAATAGCACTTGTCCCTGCTTTAAGTAAGGTTTTGGAGAAAATATTAGATACCAGGCTTTCCAATTGGTTAAATACAAATAATTTAATACATGAGGAACAAGGAGGTTTCAGGACAGGGTATGGGACGACAGATAGTGTGTTTATTTTAAAGGCATTAATAGATAAATATGGAAAGGGTAAAACTTGTCTTTATGTGGGATTTCTGGATCTCCATAAGGCTTTTGATAGTGTCGACAGAGAGTTATTGAAGGATGCCATGCTAAATATTGGCCTTCCCCATTCATTTGTTAGATTGATAGTGAGCATGTATACTTGTGTGAGTGGAATCATTCAAGTTGGTAATAGGTTTTCGAAGCTTTTTGATATTAAGCGGGGAGTAAAACAGGGCAGCACCCTTTCACCTAAGTTGTTTAATATTTTTATTAATGATGTTGTTAATTTTCTAGAGAATAGATGGGCTCCGAAAGTTAGCCTAGGGACTCAAAAACTATCTCTCTTATTATTTGCAGATGATATTGCTTTGGTGGCTAATAAACCGCAAGATCTACAGACTCTTTTGAATCTCATAGAAGAATATTTGCATATAAAAAAGTTAAGGCTGAATACTGAAAAGAGCGAAGTTGTTATTTTAAAAAAAAGGAAGGTTGGGGACGATGAAAAATATACGTTTAAATTTAATAATAAGGAACTATTTATAAGTAAAAGAATAAAATATTTAGGCTTTATCTTATCGGAAAATGGAAGCCTAAGGAGTCATGTTGATGAAATAATTAAGAGAGGTAGGGTGGCCATGTCAGCTATATTTAGAAACCCGACGATAATGGGGATCAAAAACCTAAAAATGCATAAAAGAATATTTAACACAAAAATTTTACCCGTGATAGAATATGGAGCAGAGATATGGGGTGGAGAAACGGTGCAGCAACTGGAGTCCCTTCAGCTCCAGTATTATAAAAGAGTGTTTGGTTTACATCAGACAACTCATTCACAGATTCTGAAAGGTGATATGGGCCTGTTTTCTTTAAAGCTACGTAGGTATATTTTAATGCTTAGATTCTGGTTGAAGTTAACTAAGAGTAATGAAGATAGACTAGTAAGAGTGGCATATGAAGAGATGTTGAAATGTGGTTTAAAAACCTCGTGGCCATCCCAAATTAAATCATTACTAGAAAAAGTAGGAATGCCTTATTTATGGAATAATGGTCTTTGCTCTCGCGATGTACCAGCAAATTTAGAAAGCCAGGTACGATTTATATTAGAGAGTCAGGAAATTCAGCATTGGCAAGGGCTGGTTCTTGATTCTACAACCCTACAACATTATAATCAGGCAAAACCTAGTTTTGGGGAGGAAGTTTATTTTAAACTTAATTTACCGGCTATGATTCTACGTCGTTGGATTCAGCTTAGGGCAAATTGTCTTCCAATCCAGAACAGGCAAAAAACGTTCGACAAAAATAAAATGATAGTTAGTCCTGATAGGCGGTATCTTTGTCCTCTTTGTAAAGATGATGATGAAGACTTGGATCATTTTCTCCGGAAATGCCCGGTGCTCTTGGATTTACGGGAAATTTATTTGCATGGGATTAATTTGATGCTTCCGGGTATTCTACAAAATAGTAACCCAACCACAATATTTCGAGTGGGAGTATATATAGAAAAATCTTTAATAAGAAGAAAAAGTTTTATATGATTAATTTCTTTTGTAGTTAGATTAGGTACTTTTTGCGTCGAATTCTGTTTTTTTTTGTGCGTGTTCGTACTGTTGTTAATTTCCTTGCTTGTCTGTTATTTATTTATATTTTGTGTGTATATGGCCCACGGGTTTTTGAAATACACTTATCTATCTATCTATCTATCTATCTATACGAGTAATTTCTGTTCGTTTTAAGTTTTAATGTTGCCCCTTACTTTCATTTAAAATACAAGTTTTTTTATTTAATTTAGTGAACAAAGTGTTAAGGAGAAATGGGCAGAACATTTTGTGAGTCTGTTAATCGGTGATATATTGATAGAAAATAATATAAAAAATAATAAGAATATTTTGATAGCTTTTAAGTGAAGGTAGGCTTATTTGTGAAAAAGGGTTAAAAATGGTGCTAAAATGATTAAAGATAATAAGGATTCTAAGTTAGAAATAAGAATTTGGAATATGGTCGTTACAAAGTTACAAGTAAGTTGCGGAAAACTATGAATATGGTATTTAATAAAGGAATAGAGTTGTTTTGGAACAATTTGTTTAAAAGCCTTCATAAGAACAGTAATAAGAGTAAGTTTAGGAATTACAGGTATAATCTTTACTTTTATATTTAAAATGAAAAAAGTCGGTAAAATAAGAGACCTTTTACATAACCTCTACCTGGCTAAGTTGTCTGTTTCGGGCCACCCTCCCATTATAGTATATTTGTAGGAATATATACATAATGAACAGGAGGATAATAGGAAAGTGAAAGCTCTTTCAACTCTTAAAAAGAACGCTAAAACTTTTAACTTCCAATCGAATGATCAGAAGTTTCTACGACCACTCCTTCGCTAGGAAATTTACCTGAGAAAAAGAAATAGTAAATTGAGGGAATAATGCTTTGTACTTAGCCAACGCTATTACATGGCCTATGCTATTTAGTGTTGTCAAGATAAATGGGATAGTCTGTGTATATTTTCTTAGTCTTGAATCAGATGAAGTATGTTTAGTTATCGATTTCACGGTATGTTTTGGCATAGTAAGGGATCCATTAGATCCATTAGTAGGGGATCCTATTAGGATAATCAGAATTGGCGATCATACGTTGATTTGAAGACTCTAAATCTAACACACTGTCATAGTACGTTTAGAATCTATTTTTCTTTAAAAATTTAATATTCAATACTAAAATAGTCAATGATTTATTAAATTAGTAATAAATATATGTGCACTTTAACTATTTTACATTATTTCTTTTGCTCTTTTTTAGCTAAATAAACTACCAGCTCTTTAACCATATCAGCAAACGTTGAGCTGTTATTACTATATTTTTCTATAAATTTTTCGTCGTCCAAAATGTTTTCAAGGTTATCTATATTCCTAAACAAGAGATCTGTATCTGCTAAACGTCCTTCAGTTCTAGCTGTAACTACAGGTGTTGTGCCCTTTGATATGCCGTACCAAATTACACTTGCAATAGCAGCAGCTAATCCAAGTCCCCCAATTGGCGCAGTACTTATGCTCCCGTCTGCTATCTTTTGGTTTTCGTATGGTTTCCGTTTTTTCGCAGCATAGCCACGCTGAAAGTAAGTGTGGACAGACTCCACCATCCTGTCAACTAAACTACTTGGTTTCTGAGTATTCTTCACTTGCTTTGTCGGATCTCTATAACGTATTTGTCCGACACTTGAAGATGACTGATCAAAATAAGACTGTAGTGTAGACTGCTTATCTTTTAACTGAGTAGGAATGTTTGGCTGTCTTGTGCCGTATTGCTCATAAGGGGTGTCTGAGCCAGTGTATTGGTTTTGAGTATTGATCGCCTCTCTGTGAAACCCCACCGAATTTTCGTAATTTGGGGATTGAATCTCCTTTATTTTATGATGATTTGATGCTTTTCGATCCTGGAATCCATTGAGAAAATCCATCATTCGGTTAAATACTGGTTTCTTCGGTTTTTTATAGAAAGAAACAGACTTGACAGGCTTTCTGTGTCGAATATAAATAGGAAGCTGCTGTGGATACGGTTTATATCCACTATTTTGGTATCCATCGGGGTCTACAATTGGATCATGGTAGTGAGGGATATTTTTCCTCTTCGGTGTATTCGGCATCTCTTCCTTAGTTCCAAAATTTTGGTAATATTCATAATTATAAACATTTGGTTTTTCAAGCAGCATTTTTTGTGGGTTGTCAAATAATAATGACGCACCAACTGGGCTGGATTTTAATGCATCAGATGGCACAAAATAGTACCCTTTTAATTCTTCTCTAAGTTCCCCATATTCATCAGGAATATATTGGGAGATCATTGAGTTATTATATAACACATTTTGAGGCAAAGAAGGGTTTTCAGTTATTTGTGCATAGACGGTGCTACTATCTTGTGGTGGTTCTAAATTTGAAGTTTCAAACCTATGGTTTTTCAGATTGTCTATTTTAACATACCATGTTGCAGTCTCTATTTCACCTTCAGAAGGATTACTGGGCGCGTCAGTTCGTGAAACCAAAGCCCCTTTTGGTGCAGAACTTTGGAAATTTATGGTTTCACTTGAATCCGATCCAGATTGAAATGTATCGTCGGCATCCGAGTTTGATATCCAGTGTTCTGAAAAAGTCAGCAGGGAGCTAGGAATCCAGTTCCCCTTTTCTACAAATTTTGGAGGGGAGAACGATCGCCCATTGAATTCCAAAATTCCATTTACTGACCGTTCTTGTACCAATACAACTAGGAAAAGTAGAGCTTTACAGGGCCATATGGCTAAGGCCCCAATCATTTCACCACAAAACCTACAAAAAAAGAAGCTTTATTAAAATTAATCAATGATTTACTTAAATATAGCCACCAACAGATCTGAATTTACAGGAAAGAGTTGAAAACATAAAAGTGCAGTTTTAGGCAATAATCTGAATTCGAATATTACTTGAAAGAGGATGCCAGTTCTCTAGGGGTCTTAATCCAACCTTAAACATCATGAAAGACATGAATAATCAGCTGGATATCAACAAAAAATCAAAAGATAGGAAGAATACAATATGTCAACACTAATAAGTGGATGATTTTCCCATATGTTTTTTTTTCTAGTTATTTTTTTTGTTTAGTTTTATCTTATTTCATAGTTATAACACTGTTTCGTTCTATTAACGTTCTAGAAACTGGACAAAAGGAGTTGTATGCTCAAATCCGATTTTATTTTATTTCTAAAAGCATTTTTAAAATGTCTTAAATCTCTGTTTTTTTATTGATTTTTATCTTCTTAAATTGTTTCCTCTTCAGTCTCTTTAATCGTTTTTCATTTTTTTCTAGCGCAGCTTTCTTCTTTTTTTTTTTTTAGCTGAGGACACGTGGTTGATTAAACATGTAAAGTACGGTTAGGCTAATTTTGGAGAAGCATGGTCTAGCCATAAAGATATAATTTCCTTCATTGTCGAAGCGCTAGATTATTGGATTATATTTTTGTTTATATCTATAAATAAATGATTTAAATGAGAAAAATTCACGGCCACAGTTGTTAAAATGACGAGAAAAATTTTCCAGCTTAGTAATCATTCCCCTGAAAAAAAACCATTCCTACAATAAAAACAAATATATCAGCCCTTTAACACCAACTTTGCACGCTTAAACTAAAATATATTCGTCCAAATAAAGGAAAAGTAGAGGGTATATCCCCTTTAGATTTGTTTCATGGAAGTTTTAAAATTTGGGCCTAAATGCACTTTTTAGATTTTACATTCCCCCTCCAAAAAACAGAAGAAATATGGGCTGGGATCGATTGTGATTCAATTTAATTGTTCCCTCAAGTTCTAGTGTTTTGCCAATTGCAGGAACCAGAATCAATTTGAGTCTTCGCTGCAATTTCATATAAACTTTTGAACTTGCAATGTGGCAAACACTTCTAAAGGAATCTGTTATGTAGGATCACAGTTTAAGACCCCTCAACATCCTCCCCTCCTCAATTACTTGTCATATATATACATACAAATGAGTCGGTAAGGGGGGAGGGGTGTTGTTCCAGAATTTCTCCTTTCCGCACGTGCGTGCTTTGCATGTGGTGGTGCTTCTTATTTTCATTTACGAAGCAGACATTAAAACATATTATTATTTTTAATTAAATTGATTTGTCAAATATGTATCAGAGGCATTGCTCTAGCTTTGCCTGTGTAAATATCCATTAGTCTTCAATACATTTTTCCCCAGAGCCACTTCATATGGAAAGAAATTTGAATTTGTTTATTCACTCTATCAGTATAATGTTATGTTATCCTTATGTTTCATGAGTTTATCTAATTTAATTTCTGTTCGATTTGAGTTATATTTATTTTTTTGTTTATCATTTATTTCTGCATGTCTTAAGTTTCAATATTTGATTTTCTTCTTTTTTTTTGAAAAACTTCTCTTTCGGAGAGTTTTTCGTATTAGTTTGTAGAAAAAGTCTAATATGCAGAAATTGCTTTGATCTGGCGTCAATGTCTGTCTGCCACATGGATGGGATTTTTGTTGGAAGGGGAACACAACTTGGAAAAGCCCAAAAATGGATGAATAATACGGACAACATAACAAAGTATAGAACGAACTGTAAATCTCATGATTTTGGGTGGGGATATCAAGCCTACCCGGAGGAAACTTATCAGGATATTGGATTGTTACTGAGCATTTTCGTTAAAAAGGAAGTTCTCAAATTAGCCAATTATCGACTATATGCACCAATTTGATCAGCAAAAATGCGCCTGATTTCCTACTATAAACAGTTTCAGGTGACTATATATAACAGTTCTGTACGTTTATACTAGATGCTAGATATAACGACAACTGAAAACTAGTGTAATTGAACCACAGGCAACCGAACCCCTGAAACGGAATCCTTCTGGATCTGACACCTCGTGCAACTGAACCCCCTTGCATCTGAACCCGTGTAACTGACACCTCTTGTAACTAAAGCCCCATGAAACTGAATCCCGTGCAGCTGAATCGTCTTGTAACTAGTGCATAAACCACAAAAGATCAAACCAAAAAATAAAAACCATTCTGTTCGAGTCAGCTTTCGTCACCTCCGACAAAATAGGCTGAATTACATTTTCTAGTGGTACTGTTGATTTTAGGAGGGCTGAGTGAGACAGGTTTGGATTAAACGGGTTTGAGTTGAATGAGCATTTGGCTAAATGAGGGTTAAAATGCATGGAGGCTGAGTTGAATGGGGATTGAAATAAATAGGGGCTTAGTTGCACGAAGATTTAATTACACAGAGGTTGACTCGAGTGAGAGTTGAGCTGAACAGGTTTGAGTTGCATGGATATTGAGTTGAGGGAGGGTTGATTTGCATTAGGGTTCAGTTCTATGGGGATTGAGTTATAACGGGGCTCAGTTAAGCAGGGGCTGAGGTGCTCGATGGTTCAGTTTTACGGAGTTTAGTTGAGCAGGGTTCAATGAAACGTCGATTGAGTTGCACTGGGGGTTTAGTTGTATGTTAGTTACACGATGATTCAGTTGATAAGGGTTCATTTGCACTGGGGTTGAGTTACACGGTGGCTCAGTTGCCCCTGGGTTCAGATATACAAGGTTTCAGGTACAAGAGTTTAGTTGCTTGGGGGTCAGTTTCACGCACACCAGATATAACATAAAAACTGAACAAACAAACATAAATTGTTATTCTTTAAATCCTTAATCCCTTTTTACTTTCTGATAATCAACTTCAATAGCTTTCCTATGACCGCACAGAAAAGTTCTAGCGGGAATTTTTAAGGAACTGGTGAGTAAAAACTTTAAATATTCATTGGAAGAACTTTCACTGCTTATGGTTTCCCAGTATATTGATACCAAAAATGTATTCAGCGGTCTTTAATTAAAACAGAGGACAAGATACCAACTATAAATGTTTTTGACCACCTGTAATTAATATAATTGATATTTGAACCAGCAATGAATCTTTTGAATTGTCTACATTTTTTCCTTCCTTTTTTTACAGAATTGGCTAAACAAGCCTTTGGTTAGTTCAAAGCTTGAATCGATGACATTTATTCCCTTTCAAATCGCTATATAATTAAGTCGTCAGCAGGGGGAAGTATAGAACAAGTGAGGAACTATTAGCTTTGTCTGTTTTACTCTCCTCTTTAGTCTCCACCTTGCTAATGGTATGTCACTCTGCTTTTTAGGTTCTGGCAGCTCAATTCCATGTTGTAACAAATTTGTCAGGTGGGGAACGTAAAATACGTATCCATTCATGATCTAATCTATTTGTTCATGGTAACAAATACCTGATGGACAATATATAAATAGTATCAGAGGCACAAGAGAAAAGGTAAGACACTTTAATCTTGCATTATTCTATGATTTTGATTTTAAGAAAAATACGATTTTAAGGAATAGTTAGTTTTCCATTAGATAAAACACACCAGTTTTGTCTTAGTAAAGAGTCATGTACGAGGCTTGTATTATTTTGCTTCTTTTTTCCAGACTACTTCGTATGGAAGGCATGATCATACATCTAGATTATGTTAAGTGGAAGCGCAAATGATGATCTGGCCTTTAGTGGATTGAAGGGGCGTCATACCCACGATTGTATCTGGTAATTTCTTTTTTTTAAGAGATCTTTTTCGTTTTACAAATTTATTTTTTCTTTGTCGTTTATTCGTGGATTAAGCAAAAGAAATGTCTACATAAGGATCGCACCGACACGGCAGAGTAGCGCCTCCGTTACAAAACTGCATAAAAACCTGACAATGCGGGATCAAATGGTCATTGTTGGACTTTTGTTTATGTGAGTTCTTGTGGCGACGGAGATACGAAAGAAAGGATCTGTTTGATGAAATATTGCACAATATTGCCGAGCATTCTTGATCAAGTTAAGCAGGTGACTAACTAAAATACCTGGAAATGCTATAAACAAGGGAGCTTTAGCAATGGTACACGTATCAAACAGTTCGTGGTAACAAACTGTCAGTAAAACGAAACTCTTAAAAACGAAATTTTGATACAAATAGATACATCAAAAGAATTGGATTTTTGTGTTGACTTTTAAGTATTTAAGTTTCATCAAGTTCAGTCCTACCAATCAAAAGTTAAGCACCGGGGAAAATTTGCCTTATTTTAAAAAAGGGTTAAACTCCCCCTAAAAGTCATAAAATCTTAATGAAAAATCAATTTATCAGGTCCACCGTATCAGAGATGTTGTTTCAAGCTCCTCATACTGTAAAGGTTTCAAGCTCCTATTTGCAAAAATGTGGATTTTTGTAATTTTTTTTTTGTCAGAAGAAATGTCACAGATACGTTCTTATTTGTTTGTTTTTTTGTTTTCGTCAGTGGTGATCGCATCGACCTAGCGGTCCTAAAATGTCACAAGAGAACTCATTTGAACGGAAATTAATAGTTATAGTGCCCTTTATAAGTGACCAAAAATTGGAGAGCTACTAGGCCCCTTCCCATGCTCCTTTTCTCCCAAAGTCACAGGATCAAAATTTTGAGATGGCCATTTTGTTCAACATTGTCGAAAACCTCATAACTATGTCTTTGAGGACGACTTTATCCCACGCAGTCCCTGGGGGAAAGGGCTACAAGTTATGAGCTTTGCCCATTGTTTACATACAGTATTGGCAATTGAAAAGCATACAGACATTTTCAGGGGGATTTTTTCTGGTGGATAGGGGAGGGGGTCGGGGAGATGGTTTCGTGGGGGGAGAATTTCCGAGAAGGGGCGCTGAATTTCCCAGCGTTATTTAAAAAAAAGAAATTAAATTAGAAAAAAACAAGTTTTTCAACTGGAAAAAGGAGCAACATTAAAACTTAAAACGAACAGGAATTATTACATATATGAGGGGATACACCCCCTCGTCAATACCTTACTCTTTATGCTAAAGTATTTTTAGCAATTTCAAAAGAGCTATTTATTCTAATTGAATGCCTTTCGGGATTCAGGGGGCATTCTTAAAGGATTAGAACGAAATTTGAACTTTAGTGCAAAGAGCGAGGCATTAACGAGGGGAAGAAGTCCCTCATATTGCATATATGAGGGAGTTTCTTCCAATCTTTGATTATTTTTTCCAATCTTTGGTTGTTTTTCGGCCAATCTTAGCATTTAAATTATCTTAAGTAGCTTCTTGACTTTGATTTTTGTGTGATGATAAACCAAAGATATTGAATATCTTCGGCTTGTGGTTGTTATTAAATAACAAAGAAACAATTTTTTTCCCCACTGAAAGTAAGAAACAACGTTATAACTTAAAACGAACAAAAATTATTACGTATAAAATGGGGTTGCCTTCTTCTCAGTGCCTCACTCCTTAGGCTAATGTTTTACTTTTTTTCCCAATTATTTAAGAATGACTCCTGACACACAAGGACCGTATAATTAGAATAATAAGCTTTTTAAAAGTTCACAAATACGTTAGCGCATAGAGCGAGGTACTGAGGAGGGGACAACTCCCTCATATATGTAATAACAACCAACAGAAAAATCTGAGAAAATTGTGGTTCAAATAATTCGTGGTAACGAACTGTAAGCAAGGAGCGACCCGGTTCAATAGTAACCAAAACTCTAAAAAATGTTTTTTGCTAAAACCAATTTGGATACCGATAGATTTATTAAAAGAATTGGCTTTTTATGCGGATCTCAAATGTATAAATTTTATTAAGTTTAGTCTTACCCATCAAAGGTTACAAGTCTGAAATTTTTTTTCCTGATTTTTTAAAAAAAGGGGAAAAAGCCCCCTAAAAATCAAGTGATCTTAATTAAAATCACACCATCAGATTCAGCGTATTAGTGAACCCTACGGTATAGGTTTCAAGATCCTATGCGCAAAAATGTGGAATTTTGTATTTTTTGCCAGAAGAAAAATCACGCATGCGTATTTGTTTCCATGGGTGGTCTTATCAACCCAAAGATCCTAGAATGTCGGAAGAGGGTTCATTCAAACAAAAATTAACAGTTTTAGTGCTCTTTTTAAGTGACCAAAAATTGGAGGGCAACTACGCCACCTCCCTAATCACTTTTTTCCTAAAAATCGTCCGATCAAAATTTTGAGACAGCCATTTTGTTCATCATAGTTGAAAGGCCCAATAACTGAGCTTTGGGTATAACATGGCCCCCCAAGCCCCAGGGGAAAGGTCTTTAAGTTATAAAAATTGCCCATTATTTACGCATAGTATTTGTTATTGGGGTGCGTGCATACATTTTCGGGTTGGGGGAGATTTTCTGCTGGGATTTTTTCTGCGGAGGAGTTTTCCATGGGGAGGAAAGTTTCCAGGGATTGAACTTGTCAGGGGAAATTATACACCGCGAGAATTTGTCAGAATTCTTACACAAAATTCTTTTTATATGTCTTATTTTCACCTTTCTGTCTCAATTTTAGGCACAGAGTGGTTAAGAGTCATTGTCCGGGTAAAGTTTCAGCGGAATCGAATTTCCAGATTATATATCCATGGTGAGGGGGTTTCTCCGTAGAGGTGTGGTCAGTAAACCTAATTTGATTCACTAATTTTTTATACGGTACTCATTGTTTTGATTCCAAAAATGTAAAATTTAGAGATGCATATTTAAAATTTATTAAACAAGATGTTTTCAGAATTTTAAAAGGATTATAGCAGAGGTAATGTATATTACCTTTACTATGAAAAGGGATAAACATTCCCAGCAAAGTGTGATCTTGATAATAAATTACAGTGGCAAATTTTAAAGCGTCGTCCGACAGACAAAAGTTAGTCGTTTGTCTATACAAATGCAAAACTTCATTTTTTTATGAAAAAGCGTGGTAACGGTCCGTCAGATGACCAACTGACAAGACTGAGAGAGAAACAGTTCATCCGTCACTGGTTGATGAGCTGTTTCTCTCTCAGTCTGGTCAATTTGACCAAAAATGTCATGAGAAAGCTTTCGTAAGTAGTGACCAGCGAATGAAGACCCACCAGATAATTTTAAAGACATCTCAGTTTTGGGGAAATTATGGAATCTACTCTATTGCTTTGAGCTAAATAAAAAAAAGACTTCAGAAATAAAGAAAAAAACTCAGTGTTAGTAATTTTTGCTATTCAGCTTACAAAAAACTTTCTATTTTTGCTAAAAAGCTTGCAAAGATCAAAATAAGGTCTCAAACAGCTGCATAGGAAGCTGCATTTGACCTGAGCTGATTTTGCTTTTCCCCACAGCAATTTGCCCATACAAATTTACGTACTTTGATATTCTTCAAATATTATCCAGTCCTATTTATCACACCAAATCCGACTTCTTAAGCGAAACTAATGATGATCCGTCAGTAAAAAGAGAAAGTTGTTTATTGTGCCAATCCTTCAAGTCATTGGATAGTAAAAGGTTAATAGATGCTTACAACTCTAACCAAAATAATGCACTTTTGCCTCATTAGGTTGCATTTAAGTGGGAATTTGTAAGGTCTGTAACGACCAAATAATTGAAAATCTTAAGTTATCGTATTCAGTAATGCATAATCTACGAATTAATTGTCATATTGACATTTTCAAACCATTAAATAAGGCATCAAACTAGATTATTTACTCGTACGAGGTTTTCTTTTCTGAGGGGATGCATTTGGTGGGAAGAAGGGAGGAGAAAACTTGTTCGGCGTAATGGCAAATGTGAAGTGACTTAAGGGGGAACTATTGGAAGTTATGAAAGATACCATGGATAGTGTGGAATTTAGGAGGACCCAATGCCAGAGACCGATCCAGAGTGTACAAGTCATAAAAGGTTTAATCCATACTAGGGACCAATGATATTTCTAAGACACTAGTGGGAGCGATTCTAAAACTGTTTTTACGCTAAAGACATAGATTTTATAATGCATAAAGCCATTTTATGGATAATTTTATTTATCCTATGCACAGATTTTTTGTATTTATGTGCACATCGGGTGTATTTTTTCAGTCTGATGTTTTTTACTTCTTTTTACAACCTCTATTCCCTATATACATCTTACTTGCGCTGCAAAGGTTTCCCACTTTCCACCACCTGGTGTGCATCTTGGAGTGGCACTTTTATGGCACAGTTCCGCCACACATGGAAGAGTTCCAACACAGTTGGCATAATTTCGCCAAGTTTATGAAGTGCCACCTTTACGACACAGCTCCGCCACACATGGCACAGTTCCAACACGGTTGGCATACTTTCGCCAAGTTTATGGAGTGCCACCTTTATGGCACAGTTCCGCCACACATGGCGAAGTTCCACCACGGCTGGCACACTTTTGCCAAGCTTTTCACCCATGATTTCTGAGGCGGTCCCTCGTTTGCATTCACACTAACTACCTATTCTATAATTTTCCAATTTAGGAATTCAAAACCAGATAAAAATTAACATGAAAAATATAGCAGGACATTCCAAAAATTGAAATATTAAAATATGAGGTGGGAAACTGTCTAGGTTCCTTTACATTGCACAAATGCTGGAGGCTACTGTGCCTCTTTCTTCTATACCATCTCTTTATCGCAAATGAAAAAAGATAAATTGTAAACCTGAAAAATGACATTTGTCAAACAGTTCGTTGTAAACAAATGTATATAAGGAGCGAGGCGGCTCAATAATAGCCGAAACTAAAACACTGAATTTTGATAACAATCGATACATCAAAAGAATTGGTTTTTTATTACGATTCCAAACCTATCGAATTCAGTAAGTTTAATGCTACCCGTCAAAAGCTACGAGCTGGAAAACACTTCCAGCTCGATTTGATGTTCGAAAAGGGGAGAAATCAAACAGTTCGTGGTAACGAACTGTAGTAAGGAGCGACCCGGCTCAATAGTAACCAAAACTCTAAAAAATGGAATTTTGATACCAATACCTACATCAAAAGAATCGCATTTTAATGCTGATTTTGAATATATAAGTTTCATCAAATTTAATCTTACCCATCAAAAGTTACGAGCCTGAGAAAATTTGCTTTATTTTAGAAAATAGGGGGAAACGCCCCCTAGAAGTTATAGAATCTTGACGAAAATCACACCATCAGGTTCAGCGTATCAGAGGACCCTACTGTAGAAGTTTCAAGCTCCTATCTACAAAAATGTGGAATTTTGTATTTTTTGCCAGAAGGCAGATCACGGATGCGTGTTTATTTGTTTTTTTGTTTTCTTGTTTTTTTGTTGTTTTTTTCCCAGGGGTGATCGTATCGACCCAGTTAACCTAGAATGTTGCAAGAGGGCTCATTCTAACGGAAATGAAAAGTTCTAGTGCCCTTTTTAAGTGACCAAAAAAATTGGAGGGCACCTAGGCCCCCTCCCACGCTAATTATTTTCCCAAAGTCAACGGATCAAAATTCTGAGATAGCCATTTTATTCAACGTAGTCGAAGAACCTTATAACTATATCTTTGGGGACGACTTACTCGCCCACAGTTCCCGTGGGAGGGGCAACAAGTTACAAACTTTGACCAGTGCTTACATATAGCAATGGTTATTGGGAAGTGTACAGGCGTTTTCAGGAGGATTTTTTTGGTTGGGGGAGGGGTTGAGAAGAGGGGGATATGCTGGGGGAACTTTCCATCGATAATTTGTCATGGTTGAAGAAAATCTCCATGAAGGGAGCGCAGGATTTACTAGCATTATTTAAAAAAAAACAATGAAAAAATAAATATGAAAAAGTTCTTTCAGCTGGAAGTAAGGAGCAGTATTAAAACTAAAAACAAACAGAAATTATTACCCATTTGAGGGGCTCACCTCCTCCTAATACCTCGCTCTTTACGCTAAAGTATTTTTAGTAATTTCAACTATTTATTCTACGGCTTTTGTGATTCTGGGGTCATTCTTAATGAATTGGGACAAAATTTAAGCTTTAGTGTAAAGAGCGAGGATCTGACAAGGGGGCGAGCCCCCTCATATATGTAATAAAAATATGAGAATACAAAAGTTCTTTACGTAAGCTAATTTATAAGTTACGTAAATCTTTTACTAATAAAAATATTCGTAAAAAATTAAAAATTCTAGTTGCCTTTTTAATTAACCAAAAAATCGGAGGGCAACTAGGCTTCCTCCCCCGCTCTTTTTTTCTCAAAATCATTTGATCAAAATTATGAGAAAGCCATTTAGCCAAAAAAAATGCAAATTTTGTTTTAATTATTCCTCTGCGGAGAGCCAAAATCAAAACATGCATTGATTCAAAAACGTTCAGAAATTAAATAAAAAAAAACAAGTTTTTTTAACTGAAAGTAAGGAGCGACATTAAAACTTAAAACGACCAGAAATTACTTCGTATATGAAAGAGGCTGCTTCCTCATCAACGCCCCGCTCTTTACGCTAAAGTTTTTTACTGTTTTAAAAAGAAGAATTGAGAGAAAGAGTCAAACTTTAGCGTAAAGAGCGGGGCGTTGATGAGGAAGCAGCCTCTTTCATATACGAAGTAATTTCTGGTCGTTTTAAGTTTTAATGTCGCTCCTTACTTTCAGTTAAAAAAAACTTGTTTTTTTTATTTAATTTCCCTACGAAGTCAAGTGATCTTAATGAAAATTAAATAAAAAAAAACTAGTTTTTTTAACTGAAAGTAAGGAGCGACATTAAAACTTAAAACGAACAGAAATTACTCCGTATATGAAATGGGTTGTCCCCTCCGCAGTCCCTTGCTCTTTACGCTAAAGTTTGACTTTTTGCCACAATTCTACTTTTTAAAACAACTAAAAACTTTAGCGTAAAGAGCGTGGGACTGCGGAGGGGACAACCCATTTCATTTACGGAGTAATTTCTGTTCGTTTTAAGTTTTAATGTCGCTCCTTACTTTCAGTTAAAAAAACTAGTTTTTTTTATTTAATTTCTGAACGTTTTTGAATTAATGCATGTTTGATTTTGGCTCTCCGCACATAAATTATTGAAATGAAATTAGTATATTAATTTTTTTTTGGCTAAATGGCTTTCTCTTAGTTTTGATCGGACGATTTTGAGAAATAAGGGGTGGGGAAGGAGGCCTAGCTGCCCTCCAATTTTTCGGTTACTTAAAAAGGCTACTAGAACTTTTAATATTCAACGAACGTTTTTATTAGTAAAAAATATACGTAACTTAAGAATTAACTTACGTAACAAACTTTTATATTCTTATATTTGTATTATGTGTACGAGGGGGTTTGTACCCTCGTCAATACCTCGCTCTTTACACTAAATCGTAAGTTTTGTTCCAATTCTTTAAGAATGACCCCTGAATCAAATAGGCCGTAGAATAAATAGTTGAAATCACTAAAAATATTTTAGCATAAAGAGCGAGGTATATATCTCCTCCTTAATACCTCGCTCTTTATGCTAAAGTATTTTTAGAACCCTTCATATGCGTAATAATCTCTGTTTGTTTTAAATTTCAATGCTATTCCTGACTTTCATTTGAAAAAACGTTTTCATGTTTATTTTTTCATTGTTTTTTTTTTATAGTAATGCTAGAAAATCCTGCGCCCTTTTCATTGAATTCTTTTCCCCCATGGCATATTTCTCCAAGGAAAAATCCTCCCACATAGCCCCCTCCCTCAACCCTACCCCCAAAACCAAAAAAATCTCCCTGAAAACGTCTGTACACTTCCCAATAACCATTATTATATGTAAACACTGGTTGAAGTTTGTAACTTGCAACCCCTCCCCCAGGGACTGTGGGGGAGTAAGTCATCCCCAAAAACATAGTTATTAAGATTTTCGACTATGCCAAACAAAATGGCTATCTCAAAATTTTGATCCGTTGACTTTGGGAAAAAAATGAGCGTGGGAGGGGGCCTAGATGCCCTCCAATATTTTTGGTCACTTAAAAAGGGCACTAGAACTTTTCATTTCCGTTAGAATGAGCCCTCTTGCGACATTCTAGGACCACTTGGTCGATACGATGACCCCTGGGAAAAAAAACAAAAAAACAAACAAATAAACACGCACCCGTGATTTGTCTTCTGGCAAAAAATGCAAAATTCCACATTTTTGTAGATAGGAGCTTGAAACTTCTACAGTAGGGTTCTCTGATACGCTGAATCTGATGGTGTCATTTTCGTTAAGATCCTACGACTTTTAGGGGGTGTTTCCCCCCTATTTTCCTAAATAAGGCAAATTTTCTCAGGCTCGTAACTTTTGATGGCTAAGACTAAACTTGATGAAACTTATATATTTAAAATCAGCATTAAAATGCGATTCTTTTGATGTAGCTATTTATATCAAAAATTCAATTTTTTAGAGTTTTGGTTACTATTGAGCCGGATCGCTCCTTACTACAGTTCGTTACCACGAACTGTTTGATTCCACCATCATACGCAGCATATTGGGAAAGTCCACCAAAGACATCAAATCAAAATTTTGAGATGGACACTTGGTTGACCAAAAACTATGTCTTTGGGAATTGTATAACCCCCCCACAGCTCCAAGGGAGATGGCTCTAACTTGAACAATTTGCACATTGTTTACATAAGCTACGACATTTATCATGGGGAAATATACAGGAATTTTTTTTTGCCGCGGGAATTTTATGCGGGGGTTGTGATTTTCCACGGGGAGAGTTTTCCGTGAGGAGCAAAGATACTGGGGGTGATTTCCAGCAGAAATTTTACAAGGGGGGAGAAGGCAATTTTCTGGCATAATTAGGAAAACTGTCAAAAAATAAAGAAAAAACAAGCTTTTTTTCAACTGAAAGTAAGGAGCAACATCAATGTTTAAATCGAACATAATTTATTCCGTATTTGACGGGGGTTGTCCCTTCTTCAACCTTCGCTTTTTACTCCAAAGTCTAACTTTTTGTCACAATTCTTTACGAAAGACTGCTGAAACAGAAGAAGCGATGAATTTGAATGAGAAGCATTTAAAAAAATTTTAAGACCTAGGCGTAAAGAGCTAGGGTTGAGGAAGGGAAAACTCGCCTCATATACGGTATAATTTCTATTCGTTTAAGCTCTAATATTGGTCCTTACTTTTAGCTGAATAAACCTTGTTTTTTTAATTATTTAATTACAAAAGGAGCCAAAGTGTCTCATCATGAACATTTGCCAAAATAGGAGAGACAAGACGTGCGATGTTCCTATGCTTACGCAAAAATATAATGCTCAATTGCAATTGTAGGGTCATGAGATTCAGGTTTATTTGCACAGAGTGCACGCAAACCACAAAGTTGCATCATTAAGTAACAGTTACTAAATAAAAGTATGATAATGCTAATTTTACTGATGCATTCAAAATCGGAACATTTTAGGCATCAACTGTCAAATTCAAACTGTTTCTGACTTAGAAATAGACATAAAAGCGAATTTTAGTCAGATAATTCGACTGTTGGACAATCAATGTGATATAAGTTCCGATTTTCGTATGATAAATTAAAAACAACTTAATAATTATTTTAAGAGTAAGTCACTTGCTGGCTGTTTCTAGTTAATAACCTGACCAAGAAGGATGATCCTAGCCATGGTTTTTTGTAGGTCATCAGAATGAACCACTTGGTCACCATTAATAATTCGGGAAGAAATGTCTTAAAAGTACCTATGTACTCTTATAACGTCAAATTGTCAGATCACTTGAACAGAAAAAAAATAAATACTTGAGGTTGGGATACGTCTGGGCTGTAATATATATTTTCCATGCATTTTGCCATGGATCACTCTTGTTTCGACTCATGTATCTGAAATTTGAACCAACCCTGACGAGATTACAAAACGGAAAACAAATGGGATGTATCCTATATGATTTGAGCTATATGTTTACACATAAGGGGGGGGGAGTAGTGGAAGCACGTTAAAATTGTGGTAACTACAATATTTCTGCATATTATGAGCATGAAGTATTTTGGAGTCTTATAAGTCTAATAACTTGGAATCTTTATATAAGAGTGATATGTCCAGACTATTTAATGCTGTCAAATTTAATGTTTGCCTTCTCTATGTCGGTTCTTGGTAATATCATTTGACTGACTTAACTGCTCAAGTAGTTTAACTCAGCTTCTAAATCACCCCAACAGCAAAAAGCCCCTCGCCAAGAATTTCCACAAAACCTTTGATTTTTTTTCGAATAGGCTTATGATGAAATCAGAGGCTTTAAACAGATGAAAAGGAAGAATAATCGCTAATGTTTGGTAAATTTATGACAGTTCATATTATTGACTTACTAATAAAGTGAATGTACCATTCGATGCCTTTTTTAAGATTTTTACGAATATAATGATCGGTTCTATTGCAAATTCAAATTTAAGCACTTTTTGACATAACCTAAACTAACCTAGCATAACCTAATCTCATTATAAATAATTTTGGCACTAAGAAAATGTAGTATTATTTTGTCGAAAACGACCTAGAATACAGCGCTGAGAAAATGAACTATTATATTGTCGGAAAACAACCTATAACCTGTACTTTAATTGAAAATTCGTCATTTCTAAGAGCTCAAAAAGTGCTTAAATTTGAATTTGCAATAGAAGCAATTATTATATTCGTAAAGAACATAAAAAAGGCATCGAGTGGTATGTTCACTTTTATAGTAGCCTAATTCAATAATACGAACTGCCATAAATTTACCCAATATTTTGCCAACGGTTCATCATTGCTATTTTTGTTGGAAAAATTGAAAAATATTTTACCTGACTTTGTGATAGTATCATACTTATTTCATCGTAGGATTTAACCAATAAATATATCCATGTTGCTTCTCTGTTGGTGATACACTGACAAATTAATGCTTTTCATTGAGGCGACAGCCTTGGGCTTGAATCGCTACTGAAACAGAATTTTGACCCAAATTCTATTTTCATACAACCCGTCTCTCAGTTAGTCGGTCATATTAAAAAATTATCCGATTCATAATTAAAAGATAATTGCTATAAATGCTTACAATAAAGGTTTTTGTACAACTTAAATTTACTTACCAATGAATATAGATACCACACCAGGCATACACGCTGACATTAAAAAGGCAAGATCTTTGAATTTCGCAAAAGCTGATAGAAAAAAGATGTCACTGTTTTTGTCTGCGAGGGGGAAAAGCGTCAATGCTTTTGCAGCCGAGTAGGATGATCGTTTCTAGTCGTTGTGATAAGATTGTTGACCCCTCCCCAGCAGTATTTTCTTTCCAATGTTTTTATTCTTCCCTTCAACAGTTTCTACATTCTTAGGAAAATTGCAGCTTAACAATTGTGCCAAACCTAGAGAATTGCACCCACAAAAGATTGTAGCTTGGGCAAAATTTCCACCAAAGGAAATTCTAACAATAAAAAATGGTCCGAATTGAGTGAGATCTTTTGAGAGCTCAGTTTTATGACAATACAACCTTAATTGGCTTCAATCTTCTTTGGCAGGGCTGATATTGAGGATCTAACAATGTCTAAGATGATTCACTTACATAAATTGCCAATGTTTGAAAATAAATTAGATAAGGAAAATACATCTACTTTATATAATTCTGGGTAATATTTGATGACCGTGTTTTTCCAAATTCTGGTTAATATTTAGAATGTTTATACTTTTTATTATAGAGGTTTTAAATCGATCATTTTTATTATTAATTTCCCAAAATTTCAAATTCGTTGCTGAATTTTGGTTTCTTGGAAAAATTCCACCAAATGGCAGCCGTGTTTTTTGAATGAAATTGTTGTGGGTAAATATTCCACAGGTGTCACCTAATAGCATCGTAATCGAGCATTAAAACAATTTTCTACATTGGATTTTTTTCTAAGACTATATCATGTTCCCATTTGTTAGAACAATTAACATTAAAACAAAATCCTTCTAGCAGTATCAGAAAAAATTAACCTCAAGAGACATAAAAACGATGTATAAGAAAGACACTCTTCCCTAACAGATTTTAATGCAAGGACACTTTTTCAAATGACATTGAGAAGGAGAAATGACACTTTACCTTATGAAAACAAATAAAGTGAAGCAGTTCACTTCTGAAAGCAACGATATTTTTCAGGTCGGTTCGCGATGAAAATAATACTTTTCTCTAATGGTACTTTTTGCAGTAGCCGATGAAACGAATAAGCTCTTTGCTTGATACGAATCAATGATAAGGTCTTCAAAATGTTTTTTTCTTATAGAAAAGTGAAGAGCCATCTTAAAACTTAAAATCAGCAAGAATAAAATCATATAATAGCTCATATTGAGAACGAAAGGAAATAACTAACCAAGTCATATCTAAAACACATATGAATTACCACGAATTAGACTGTAAGATTAAATAATAAAAAAAACAAGTTTTTTTTAACTGAAAGTAAGGAGCCATATTAAAACTTAAACCGAGCAGAATTTACACCGCATATGAAAGAGACTGTTCCCTCCACAACGCCTCGCTCTTTACGCTAAAGTTTGACACTTTTCCTCAACTCTACTTTTTAAAACAGTAAAAACTTTTATTAATCTCACTTTCAGTTAAAAAAAAAACTTGTTTTTTTATTTAATTTTTGAACCTTTTTGAATTTTCGCATGTTTTGATTTTGGCTCTCCGCATATGAATAATTAAAACGAAATTTGAATAATAATTTATTTTTATGGCTAAATGGCTTTCTCATAGTTTTAATCGGACGATATTGAGAAAAAAGGAGCGGGAGAGTAGGCCCTGTTACCCTTTAATTTTTGGTTATTTAAAAAGGCAACTAGAACTTTTAATTTTTTACGAATGTTTTTATTAGTAAAAATATACGTCCCTTATGAATAAACTTTTGTAACGAACTTCTATATTCGTATGTCTTTATTACGTATACGAGAGGGTTCACCCCCTCGACAATATCTCGCTCTTTAACCTAAAGCTTAAATTTTGTCCCAATTCCTTAAAAATTACCCCTGAATCCCAATGGCCGTAGAATAAATAGTTGAAATTAATAAAATTACTTTACCGTAAAGAACGTTGTATTAGGAGGAGGTGAACCCCTCAATGCGTAATAATTTCTGTTCTTTTTAAATTTTAATGATGTTCCTTACTTTGAGATGACAAATTCCACCATGAAAAGTTCCCCACACATACGTCCCTCCCCTAAACCCCTCCCCCAACCAAAGAATTCCCCTGAAAGCGTCTGTACACTTCCTAATAACCGGTACTATGCGTAAACACTAATCAAAGTTTGTAACTTGCAGCCCCTCCCACGAGGACTCTGGGGGAGTAAGTCATCCCCAAAGACATAGTTATTAGATTTTTCGACTATTCTGGACAAAAAGGCTATCTCAGAATTTTGATCCGGTGACTTTGGGAAAAAAGAGCATGGGAGGGGGCCTAGGTTCCCTCCAATTTTTTGGTTACTTTAAAAGGACACTAGAACTTTTAATTACCGTAAGAATGAGCCCTCATACGATATTTTAGGACCACTGGGTCGACACAATCACCCCTGGGAAAAAATTACAAAAAAACAAAAAAAAACAAATAAACACACATCCGTGGCCTTGTGGCAAAAAAAAAAAAATGCAAAATTCCACAATTTTGTAGATAGACGATTGAAACTTCTATTGTAGTGTTCTCTGATACGCTGAAGCTGATGGTGTAATTTTCGTTAAGATTTCTATGACTTTTAAGGGGTGTTCCCCCTATTTTCTAAAATAAGGCAAATTGTCTCAGGCTCGTAAATTTTGATGGTTAAGTCTAAACTTAATGAAACTTATATATTTAAAATCAGCATTAAAATGCTATTCTTTTGATGCAACTGTTGCTATGAAAATTTCGTTTTTTAGAGTTTCGGTTACTGTTGAGCCGGGTCGCTCCTTACTACAGTTCGTTACCACGAACTGTTTGACAGAATGTACTACAAAATATTTTTATTTCAAGCCGTGTGAATTTACTTGTGATCTAAAATCAACATTAAGCCATAATGCTAATTAATGTTTACAGATACGATCTACCAGAAATAGGAAAGACTAGAGTATCATTTGCACTTCCTAAAAACGACAGATATTTAAACACGATTCTTGTCAGTTAAACAAAACACACTCAAGCATTACGGTGTCTAAGATCTGACAAAAACTGGTGTATCCTGAGTGAGAAAATCCTGATGTAGATATATTTTAATTAAATATTTAGGGGTGATTAGGTGTTAGCTATTTAATATAATGCGGTCTGCTTTCCATAATTCCTTGTCGTAGTTACCATAATTTTGTTTCTACTCTATTATATTATCATCATGTTTTGGTATATTTCGTTGGGATTAACCTTACTTTACTTCTTGAATGGGTTTCGCTTAACAAACAAGTACCACGACACATTTTTAAAATGGTCTGTTTTTTTTTTTTTTTAATATCAACAGCAGCAAAATAAAATGACCATGCTTATCAAATTTAAAGGAAAGGAAAATATATGTCGCAGAATAATTAATATTTGTCACTGTCGATCTAATTTTTCTGTTGTAAGAAAAAAAATTGATGTCAAATCTTTTCCTTTGGATTCTCTTGTATTTAAGAATAGAAAACTGATGCTCAAATTGAACTTTTGAAACGAAAATGAGCAGATTATGAAGCAATCTACATAGATTTCCGATACCAGTTCACTCCTTGTCACCGAAAACGTCTCCACTAGGCGTAAATCCAGTTTTCCCTTCAGAAGTGTGTTTAAGGTTTGCTTTTCTTTTTATGGCACTTGCCTGTCGGTCAACGGGTGGGGAGGGACGGTTAATTCGGAAAAAATAGAAAAAAGTGAGATATTTTGAACTTACGAATGGGTGATGGGATCTTAAGGACATTTTATATTTAGAAGGATCTTGTGTCTCACCGCTTTTATTTTAAATCCCTACCAGATCTCGTGATATTGGGGATAGAGAGTTGGAGGGGGGAGTTGGAGGGGGAAACCAGAAATATCGGAAAATGTTTAGAGTAGAGAGATCGGGTTGAAACTTGATGGGAAGATTATGCACAAGCCCTAGATACGTGATTGACATAACCAGACTGGATCCGCTCTCACTGGGGGAGTTGGAGGTGGGGGTTAATTCGGAAAAATAGAAAAAACGAGGTATTTTTAACTTACGGAATGGGTGAACGGATCTTAATGAAATTTAATATATATAAAGGATCTCGTGTCTTAGATGCCCCATTTTCAATTCGGGTTGGACGACTAGCACATTAGCTGTTTAAAAATGTTTTGTTATCTGTTAATTTGAGCCCTCTCCCCCGCCTCAAAATGTAGGCTACGAAACCCATCTAATAACTCTATATTACTCTTGAATAAAGAATCGCAAAATCGATAACTCTAGTACTGAGTCTAATTTTAGGTTCCGACCTTGTCAGAAGTGCTATATTAGTTCTTGGGTTTTGTTTCCATAACATTGGGTCAAACTCCATGTAACAACAAAGAAAATTAAAATTTACACAATTTGATATTCCAAATAACATCTGACATACCTTCAATGGGTATAATTAGTTAGTTTTACAAATCCAGCTCTTGAACAGGTTCTCAGCTGCAACGATATGTTTAAACATTATTTAGTTAAAAAGTTACGATATTGAGATAATGGAATATTTCTCAATTTCATTATTATTAGCTTCCTTTCAGGTCGTTTGCAAAGTATAAAATTACAAGAGTTAATACCTCATCCAGTTCTTAATAGTTGTGATGTACCATAAGGGTCCTTTATTTTCAGGTTCTTTATTACTTTGAATAAATCTCAATGATTTTATTTCTTCTCGTCACCCAATTGTAAATGAGGTTTCAGACTTTACAGACGAAAAAGACAGCTTATCCCCCACTGTTTACTGTTGACACAGCTGCAATTTTGTTTACAAAAATCACTAGGTCTAATAACTATTTTTTTTTTATAAGGTGCGGTGTTGCTCTTTGCTCTAATCCAGGTCCTCTGTTTCACTTGCTATTCCTAGACATAATGATATTCTCCATTCCAGGAACTTCAGTTGCTTTATTTGCTGGCGATTCAGCTTTGGTTACTGCCGCAGTCACTGCAAGACCAATTAAATGCTAATGAAAAATGCTAATGAAAATGGTCTACACGAATTTGATTTTAATAACCTACTCAGTTCGATACATCGAAACAAAATACAATTAGCTGAAAGTAAGGAGCGACATTAAAACTTAAAACGAACAGAAATTACTCCGTATATGAAATGAGTTGTCCCCTCCGCAATTCCTCGCTCTTTACGCTAAAGCTTTTAATTATTTTCAAAAGTAGAATTGTGGCAGAGTCAAACTTTAGCGTAAAGAGCGAGGGATTGCGGAGGGGACAACTCATTTCATATACGGAGTAATTTCTGTTCGTTTTAAGTTTTAATGTCGCTCCTTACTTTCAGCTAAAAAAATCAGTTTTTTTCTATTTAATTTCTGAACGTTTTTGAATTAATGCATGTTTGGTTTTGGCTCTCCGCACATAAATTATTAAAATGAAATTTATATATTAATTCTTTTTTTGGCTAAATGGCTTTCTCTTAGTTTTGATCAGACGATTTTGAGAAATAAGGGGTGGAGAAGGAGGCCTAGTTGCCCTCCAATTTTTCGGTTACTTAAAGAGGCAACTAGAACTTTTAATTTTTAACGAACGTTTTTATTAGTAAAAAATATACGTAACTTAAGAATTAACTTACGTAACAAACTTTCATAACCTTATATTTTTATTATGTATACGAGGGGGTTTGTACCCTCGTTAATACCTCGCTCTTTACACTAAATCGTAAGTTTTGTCCCAATTCTTTAAGAATGACCCCTGAATCAGAAAGGCCTTAGAATAAATAGTTGAAATTACAAAAATACTTTAGCATAAAGAGCAAGGTATTTATCTCCTCCTAAATACCTCGCTCTTTATGCTAAAGTATTTTTAGAACCCCTCATATGCGTAATAATCTCTGTTCGTTTTAAGTTTCAATGCTACTTCTTCCTTTCATTTGAAAAAACGTTTTCATGTTTATTTTTCATTGTTTTCTTATAGTAATGCTAGAGAATCCTGCGCCCTTGTCATTGAATTTTTCTTCCCCCATGACAGATTCCTCCAAGGAAAGATCCTCCAACATAGCCCCCTCTCCTCAGTCCCACCCCCAAACAAAATAAAATCCCCCTGAAAATGTCTGTACACTTCCCAATAACCATTACTATATGTAAACAATGGTCAAAGTTTTTAACTTGCAGCCCCTCCCCCAGGGATTGTTGGGGAGTAAGTCATCCCCAAAGACATAGTTGTTATGGTTTTCGACTATGCTGAACAAAATGGCTATCTCAAAATTTTGATCCGTTGACTTTGGGAAAAAAATGAGCGTGGGAGGGGGCCTAGATGGCCTCCAATTTTTTGGGGGCACTAGAACTTTTGATTTCCGTTAGAATGAGCCCTCTTGCGACATTATAGGACCACTTGGTCGATACGATGACCCCTGGGGAAAAGAAAAAAAACAACAAATAAACACGAACCCGTGATTTGTCTTCTGGCAAAAATACAAAATTCCACATTTTTGTAGATAAGAGCTTGAAACTTCTAGAGTATGGTTCTCTGATACGCTGAATCTCATGGTGTCATTTTCGTTAAGATCCTACGACTTTTAGGGGGTGTTTCCCTCTATTTTCCTAAAAAAGGAAATTTTTCTCATGCTCGTAACTTTTGATGGGTAAGACTAAACTTGATGAAACTTATATATTTAAAATCAGCATTAAAATACGATTCTTTTGATGTAGCTATTGATATCAAAATTCAATTTTTTAGAGTTTTGGTTACTATTGAGCCGGGTCGCTCCTTACTACAGTTCGTTACCACGAACTGTTTGATAAGATCGAGGGCAAAAGTTCTGGTACCATCAGTGAAATGGAACGTGTTATTTTTGCAGGTTCTGGTACCATCAGTGAAATGGAACGTGTTATTTTTGCAGACTATTTACCCGGCTTCTCCCAATTCTCCATTTCCAGTTTCAGACCAATGTATATTTTAAAAGCGTCTATTGTAGAGACATCGAAAGTCAGTAAAACCAATGTCCCCCTTCTTTGTGTTCTTGAGTGAAAAACAACTCCCGAGCACATTCACAATTATAATATAAAGCACCTTCAATATATTCTTGTAAACACTTCATATTTGAAACAGTTAACATTAAGAAGTTGATTGAGCGATCAGCAATAACAACAGGTTTGGCTGTGATTACATGTCATTTGCGACCCATTCAGTGATATGGCTAATAGAAAAAGTACTTTTGCCTGTCCTGATATTTACTGCTATGTTGCTAGGCTTAGACCACGACCATTGGGTCATGGAATGGATTCTTGCAGGAGTCGTTCCTTCATGTCAGGCTAAGGCCCGGGCAATTGGTTTTCTAAGTTGTTTCACTCTGAATTATCCCTGGCTAGAAAACATATTGCTTCGGTTGCCGCGGATTTGCATCCTCTATATTACATGATTTAGGCTCTGGGAAGGATTTTAAAGAAAGCGTTTCACAAAATCTCAGGTCCGGCGCAGGATCCCTCGGCATGTGATTGAAATTATAATAAAGCGGAAAAGGTATAAAAAGGGCAAAAAAACACCTCATCACTCATTCACGTCCATATCTCATCACCTTATCCCAATTCACGTTGATGACTCCAGAGTCCCGTATGAACCTGACAGGCTTATCCATTGGATATGAATAAAAAACAGCCACTGACACTACTAATATACTCAGAAACGCAACTAGTGATTTACAATTGGTTGGGAAAATAAATCATGAAATATTTAACATACGTCAGTGGTTGCCTAACACTCCATCAGTGTTAAAATTGATATAAAGCTATAACTTACTCCTTACCTTAGACCTTAGGTCCTCCAGGGCCAGGAGTGGCGCAAAGGCCTTCTACGAAACCTTGCCAGATTTCTTGCAGTTGAGCTGCAGTAGTGACCTCCACCCACTGTGGTTGAAGGGATAACTACGCATTACTCAGGTCTCGGTTGTACTGTCGTCGTAAGGTGTGTCTTGGTCGACCTCTTTTTCGGCTCCCCTTGAGGCACCACTCATACACTGTATTCGGAAGTCGATCCTCTGGCATACGGAGGACGTGGCAAAGGTGTGTCCACCTCCCACGTTTCAGAAGGTCAGTAACTAATGGTTGACCGGTTCGTTCGTCGGCGAATTTCTAAGTTGGTGACCTTTTCCTGTACAATATGTTCAGAATTCTTCTAGGGCACATATTTTCAAAAGCTAAAACACGTTTCTCCAGTTGGGTGTTTAGTTTCCAGCATTTACTACCATAGAGAAGGATGGACATCACATTACTATTTAGGATACGGAGCTATAAGCGCATAGAGTATTTACTACTACCCCAGACGGGTTTTAACTTGCTAAAAGTCGTTGTCGCTTGTCTAATTTTACCATTGATTTCGTTGGCTATTTCACCATTGTACTCAAACGAATACACGACATACTTAAATTTCTTGAAAAATTCGTTAAATAACTTCCTCCGTTCCATTTTATTTTGCAAAAAGTACTTACCACTGCATTTGATGCAACATTCTCTCTAACTTCGACAATACTTCAAGTACGAAAACAACTTCTGTTGCTTTTGCAATTAAGAAATCAAGAGCTAGTTGGAAAAATAACACACTGCTTCTTCCACATACAATCACGAATCAACCACATATTGCTAAGGGTTCACGTACCTATACCGATTCGTCATTTATCAATGGCGAGATTCTTTGAAAAATCGTGCGTTCCGACGGAATCCGCGTTTCGACGGAATCGCCGTCAAGCTTTTCGCGATCTTCAACCACTAAGAAAGAAAAAGTAGCGGCTATGGCATATTTGAAATAGATAGACGCATCACTACTAAAATCTCGGCAAAATACTATCAATAATGCAAGAGAAGAACCTCCTTGATTAACTGGTCCAAAGAACCGTTCCCCCAATCTCAACTAAAAGGCATAGGTATCTGCACTGTATTTCGTTAGATATTCACTGGCTAAGAATCGCCCTCGTTCGAATAACAACTTTTTTTTTATTGATTTTCTTAATTTTCTGCTGAACGTTCTATTTGCAACAACTGACCTAAGGCCTTTCCTGTTTTTATCAGTTTTTAAAGCATGATTAAAAATTATTAGTGGAACAAAGTAATATATATATATATATATACACATATATATATATATATATATATATATATATATATATATATATATATATATATATATATATATATATATATATATATATATATATATATATATATATATACTACGTAAACAGGAGGATTTCTGGATCCATACTCTTGGTACAATTTATTCTTTTGGGCTAAATGATCGTGTAGCAAAATATGGTGACATATCTCATGTTGTTGTTAATTGTATTGATGGTTTTATGGACCATCCTTCTTTTACTTGTCCTACTGAACGTAAAAAACGATCGAGAGGACATAGGGAAAATAATAGAAAAAAAGAATTAGATTTACATATGCTTTCTATAGATCTATGCCAGCTACTTGAATCTAGGGGTACGATTTCTGTAATAAAATGTCTAAATAATTTATCCAAGAGGAATTTAATCAAAGTTTTCTGGATTGTTAAGAATAATACAGCTCTTGAATATAATTTTAAAGTAATATGCGATACAATTTGCATTCTAACTAAAACGAAATTTATTTCAAAAAAGAAAAAGTTTGATAAGATTGGTAATAAGGACAATAGATTATATTTACCTATTAATTTTACTTGTAAGCAGATTGAAGATATTAATTTATCGGAAATTTTAAATCAGCGGGATGTGAAACAGGCCCTTCCTAGTAATTTGAATTATATAATGATAGTCCAGTTTTAACTTATAAATTTTCAAAAGCTATTGGGCAAGTGATTTTTAATTATAATTTAATACTTAAAAGATTAGATAGTGATATAAATTGGAAACCTGTTTGTAACTGTAAGCAACTTGGCCCATTTGGAAATCCCACTTACCGACATGTTATAACAGGGGACTTATCAATAATAAAACAAGATGATCTTCAAATCATAATGAATAAAGGGGCTAATTTCCGTCTTTCTCATCATTTGAAACCACCGAGTATTCTTGATAATTTGGAAAATGATTTTGATTTATTTATTGATAAGTGGTGTAAGAAAGAGAATAAAAATAAAGAGAGTTTTCAAAGTTGGAAGAATTTAATTATTAGTAAAATACGAAATAAAATATATTCTAACTTAAAAAATAGTAACACTAAATCATTATTTTATAATGCTAAGATAAAACAAGCAATTGCTAATCTACAGAATGAATTTGTAATTGTGCCGGTGGATAAAGCTAATAATAATTTTGCCATAATTTATCAGAAGCTGTATTGTGATATCTTAAAAAAGGAGTTATGCACAACTAATGTTTACGAAAAGGTAAATTGAGAGGATGAGTATTTAATTGAAAAGACTAAAGAAATACTTTAAAAAATTTTAATATTGAAATAAATGACAATGATAAAAAGTTCCCTTTCCTATATTGGAGTGTAAAATTTCATCAGAATCCCCCTAAACCACGGTTTATTGCTGGGACAGCTAAATGTCCAACCCGCATTGCTGCTACTGACCTCTCTTTAATTTTAAAGGAAATTATAAATAAACTTAAAACCTATTGTTCTGGTATTAAAAAATATTCAAATTTTAATCCATATTGGAGTGTTAATAATTCACTGCAGGTGATAGATTCTTTAACAATGGTTTCAGCTAAAAGAATTGAGTCTTTCGATTTTGCGACAATGTATACTAATTTATCACTTAATGTAGTGCTAGAAAATATAAAAACGGTTATCAAGAAATCTTTTCTCTTATCTAGTAAGGGGTTCTTAAAAATAGACACTTATAAAAAAAAGCTATATGGACAAATTGCTTTAAGACTGCAGTTAACTTGAGATGTTACAGCTTGGATATGATTTTTGATTTATTAGAAATTGTTTTATATAATACTTATATAGGATTTAATGGTAATTTGTACAAGCGAATTTTGGGAATTCCCGTGGGGGGGGGGAATGCCAGCCCATTTATAGCTGACTTGTTTTTAAGTCAACTAGAATATAATTATATGATGGATAAGAATAATCCAAATAATTTAAAAAATGTTCAGTCAAATAATAAAAGATATTTTGGTCTTAAATTATAAGGATTTCATTGATATTTCTAAAAATATATATCCATCGGAGCTTACTCTTGAACCTAGACATGGCGCTGGTCTTGAAGATCATTTCTTAGATTCAAATATTAATATTTCTGATAATAATAAATTAAGTTTTAAAATGTATAACTAAACGGATGATTTCGATTTTAAAGTGATTAATTTCCCATTCCCTGAAAGTAATATGCACTCAAATATCACATATTCGGGGTTTTTCTCACAGTTACTTCGATATGCAAGGATTTGTAGTAATTATATTGATTTTAAAAATAGATGTAAAATCTTAAGAGGCTTTTCTGCAAATAAATTAACTTGGCATTTTAAAAAATTTAGTTTCATTATAACGAACTTTTAAATAAATACCAAAAGAATTATCTGGAAATACTTAGGGAAATTTTCGGTTAATTTTGAAGGATCGCGAAAAGTTGATGCAGCGCCATCTATTTTGTGAGTTGTGTATCTAAGAGCGGATTCTTCAAAAATAGCCACATGGTACTGATAAAATCTGGGATTGTTTTAGTTCATTCAGATTTTTTGCAAAGAGTTAATATTTGTGATTTGGTAAATTTTATCACATTTAGTTTACCTACTGCTGCTAAACAGAGGAATATGCTAACAGGATAAGCTTGTTTTGGTGTTATTTGGTTGTTCTACATTTGCTGGTTTTTTGTTTTTTTTTTCATAGGTATATATTTTGGGGGTGATACCTGACAAGGGGATACCATAGGTATTCTGTGGTAGGCGCAATACTTGACTGGGTAGAGAATTTAAAATGCCGAAATTCTATAGGCAAGTGTATTCTCCTGATGAGCCCTTGTGTTGGGTTGTTGCCTCTGAATTATTTGTCTTTACTGTTTTTATTGTTTGGTAAATGACGACTTATAATTTAGGAAAACAGTCTTCCTTTTCTCCTTCTGTCTCCTTTTTTTTTCAATGTGTTTCTGCTGTTGCATTATATATATATATATATATATATATATATATATATATATATATATATATATATATATATATATATATATATATATATATATATAAACGTTAGTGCTAAATTACAAACTCTAGAACAACATGTCTAAGAAGGGCAACCAATTCGTATTTTCCCCGGAGGGGGGGGGGAGAGAAGGACACATCTAGGCCTTTCAGGTGAGTACTTGTCCTGGTTACATTTCATACCATAAATCTTACTGAAATGGATGACTTACTGAAAATTTTCTGAAATGGATTGACACCTGAAATTAGCTTGCGTTTTGGAGTAAATGTGGCAATGCACCAGTCCTAATATTGACAACCATTACAGCTTGGCACAAATCCCATTTCGTGGCTCTTACCCATTAAAATATCAACCAGAATAAAGAGAGCCAAAAAATATGACAAACATAATTCATTGTTTCATTTATTTATAAATATTCAGATATACAAATAATACTTTGATCAAAATATTCCCATACATGAAGACTATACTCGAAAGTTACACAGTTAGGAACAAGCACAAATAGGAACAAATCACTACCGTCTAGAGCAACACTAAAAATTTCCCTGAGAAGGGACGGTGGGAAATACAACCAGGAGTTAATTATTCAACTTGGATCTTAATACTGGTATTAACTTGCCTCGACTTTTTTCTTTTGATTCATTTGTTCAATGTCTTTTAATTTATTATCTGCTCTAAATTTTCTTTTGATAAATTTATTCTATGTCTTCTCATTTCCCACAACTGACATCACTGACCCTTCCCTGTCGGCAACCTTGATACAAATAACAGTTTGGTGCAGATGATGGTAGTCACTAGGCACTAAAATAAACTTATCCAGATTTAGCCATATTATAGCCGGTACTTCTTGTTGGCTGGAAGCCAAAACTCACTAATTGGCACTAAGGAACAAAAAACTCAGATTTTTCTTTACCAATATCTTTATTTTCAGGTATTCTTTGTTTCTTTCTCGAAGAAGGCTTTGAATTTCCACCTATGGAGATAGCTGCAGTAGTGGGCACTAATATTATAAAGCAGGATTCTAAATATCAGAGAAAAACATCTGATTTTGTTAATTTTAGCACTCCCTTTTGCTTTTTCAGCAAAGGATATGCTCAAAATTCGCTATTTTATTTTTCCAAGCTTAATCTTTTTCTCTCAATGAAATGGCCCAGTATTATCCACAAAACCCTAATTTAAACTACAGATTTTTCTTATGAAAAAAGTCCTTCCTTTAAATGAAAGCCGGTTAAAACAATTTGGGCTTATAAATAGAAAAAGTGTACCAGAAACGTCAACTAAATATATAAATCTGGCTATCTCAAAGTTTTTGTGGATTTTGTTACACAAGTTTTTCACTTAAATCATTCAATAATTAATTTTAATAGTTATTTTAAAAAGTCAATGGAACCAAGGATCCTGGGCCATTCTCGATAGCAGTATCATCTAATCGTACTCTTAAAAAATCCTAAAGCCGTACTCACTGGGTAGAAAATACATATTCTTGGGTCACTACCTATATGGTGGCCAAGTCACAACATTTCTGAAGCAATTGATGTTTGTACCAACATATTGAAATTTGACTAGTTTCTGCTGCAATACCGCTTCATAGTTCATTTTACTACACAAAATCCAAAAATTATTTCTTTTGTAGATCTACTACCCAATCCTGAAAATATGGGCAAGCCAGATTCACTTAGCCCAGGGCACCATAAAATCCTTAAGATCCACGAAGTTCTCAGTGACTCCTATCGTTTCAACAATATATATATATATATATATATATATATATATATATATATATATATATATATATATATATATATATATATATATATATATATATATATATACATATATATATATATATATATATATATATATATATATATATATATATATATATATATATATATATATATATATAATATATATATATATATATATTTGTTTTTCAAAGTTGGTGATTTTTTGAGCATTTAACATAAAGAAAGGTCGACAATAAACCAAAGGCAGAGTTCCATGACACTGGACACACTTAAAAAGGTGCAAATCGACTAAGTCCAAGAATGGGTCAACTGTTTAAATTTCATATAAAAGGCACTTGAAATGATTCCTAAGTACAACTTGCTTAAAGAATTGTATTTTCTGTAATCGAGCACTTCTTCATAATTTCCGAGTCATCGTTTTCAGATGTTAGTTGGTTGGTTTTCTTTTTTGCTTCGGCAACATTTGCCATTTCAATTAAGACTTCGGCTGTTCCTTTCCCAGTTTGTTGGACCATGGAGTAAAACAATCCTTCTGGATTTTGTAGCAATATGGCAGGGGAATCAAATTCCTGAAATAAAGGAAAAATAAACTCGTCGCTCTTTCTTTCTGTCTTTACAATTTATGAACAGCGAAAGTATCAAGGTATAAACTTGAACTTTTCCAGAACAGTCTTCGAATTAAGGGAATGATGACAAACTACGGAAGTGCAAGAGATCAAAGATATTTCAAATCAAATCATTTATAGTAAGAAAAGATATGCTTTGACCAGTATGATCCAAACCTGATAACTTTTAGTTAAAACTGGTCATAAAAAATAAAAACCTAACACTATGACAGTTAAAATATCGTCAACACAAGAACAATTTGTCGACGACACAGAAGTTGCAAGAATATTTGTTAAAACGTACAAGTTATGAACTGTCAAAAGGCCAAACAAGACTCGGCGCAAAGCTTCACGAATAATACTTTAACCAGGAGTAAGTGGCTAGATTAGAAATGTTGACAGCCGCTTCTCTGAGGAGTCTGGGTCTAACAGGGGCAAATATAGACGGGGGGAAATTCTTGTTGATGGATGGAGACTGAAGCTTGAACCAAGTTTCAGACACAGTTTCTCACAAGGGAAAAAAAGGGGTTTAGGTGAAAATATTTTCAGTTAAACTCTAAGGCAACGGTGGATGATTTGTAGTGTTCTCCTCTGAACGCTTTCTATTTTATCGCTTCTTTCTTTCGTCAAAGTGTCAAAGCTTCTTTTCGTTAAAAGTTTTCAGCATTTAGATGGTTCTGTTTGCCCCTTTTTTTAGATTAATCAACCTTGTATTTTCATACCAAGTTAGATCACATGAGAATACTACCCCTAAAAGGGTAGTGATGTTGTCGAGGAGGTTTGGGTCTGTGGTACTTGATTCGAATTGACATTCTGCGAGGACCAAAAGTATTAGCACCACGAGTAACATTGGTGAGAGATCGAAGGCTGAGCTTGCAAAGGAACTTTCAAGGCTCGTGGAGCAAGTTTACTCTAGGAGAACTCTCTTAGCCAAGTAACAATGCTATATTGTTTCTTAAGTAATTTTTTTGCATTCAGTTTCAACCTTTACAGCAGAAAGGGTTTTGATTAAGGACGGCAAGATACTGCTCTTCCTTAAACCACGATCTACGGTACGAGTTAAAGAATTAGAACGAGTAATAAGGTCCCATTGAACCGACAGAGAGAGACAATAGTAACCAAGATAAATTTTGCTTACAGTTACAAGTAGGTAAATTTGTAGTACGAAGGGATAACAGCAACGGTTATAGACTACAACGATTTCATAGGTATAACAATCTAATTATAACCATTACAGTATTTGGTCATAAAACAGCCCACACGTTAGTACGGTACTCAAATGACAGTAAGACGTCAAACATTATCGAATATGTTACCAATCGAAGATTGGCAGGACTCTTATAAGATATTTATGTAAACAGGAGTGAGGGTTTGAGGTATTCCCCCCAAAAAATTTTCCCCATATGTAAAATTGACCAGCCAAAGGGAAATCAAGACATATTAAAAGAATGAAGAATTTTCTTATATTCCAAAATAATGCAGAATCTATGGTATAGTATCCCACAGTTCGTGGTAACGAACAGTTAGTAAGGAGCGGTTCGGTCAAATAATAACCAAAACTCTGAAAAAAGAGTTTTGGTAACGATTATTACATCAAAAGAATTGTCTTTTTATGTCGATTCTAAATATATAAAACGTATTAGGTTTAATGTTACCCATCAAACGCTATGAGCCTAAAAAGATTGCTTGATTTTCGAATAAGGGTAAAAATCTACCTGAAAAGACAAGTGATCTTTATTAAAATCACACTTTTAGATTCAGCATATTAGAAACACCTGCTGTGAAGAATTGTAGCTCCTAAATACGCAAATGTGGAATTTTGCCAGAAAATTTTTTCCCAGATTTTTTTCCCAGAAAAAAAGATCACTGCTGTATGTTTATTGTATTTTAATCTTGTTTTCCATGAATAATCACATTAAACTGATGGTCCTGATAGCTCGGTAGAAGCCTCATCTGAACGAAAATTTAAAGTTGTACAGCCCATTTACAGAGATGAAAAAGATTTTGCCCCAGAGGAGTGGGGTCTTCTACCATTTTGTGGCGCCAAACTACGATTTTTCCACATGGAGGACCAAGTTGCATTCAATTACAAACACTGAGACAGCATATCGTTTTAATAATATAAAAAAAAACTAAAAAAAACTGTATATTCAGCTTCCCAGTTGTGGAGAAACTAATACCGTAAGGTTAGGCATTCTTTCCTGAAAAGTGCGTAATTCCCACAATTGAAGGTACTACAGACAGAAAAGCCTTCTGATGTACGTCTAGTGGACGACACTCAAAACTTTTTTTTTGACAACTTCGTAGACTATTGCTTGCTCATTTGGAATAAGGAGCTCTATCAATTTTAAATGTGGTTGGTTCTGACTTATAGTTTGATTGCTTGTGATTTAAACTAAATGAGAAAAAAAATCCCATAAAGGAACTCCAGACTGGAAAACCTTTTGATGTACGCATTCTCGACCTCATGGGGTCCGGCGGTATCATGTATTGTAGTTGTCAGCAGGGGCGTTACGTGTCGGAGGAGAGAGCTTCCCTCGAGTAGGGAGCATATTACTTAATATGATGGTACTTCTTAGACTCAGAGGTTCAGTACACAGGCTAAAAAAAAAAATCATGGTTTTAGGAAGGGGAGAGGATACGCTGATCAAATCTTCACTATTAGACTAATAATTGAAAAGTTCAAATAATGGAAAAGTTTTAATTACCGCTGCTGAACTATAAACTTTGGGAAGAAAGCTTACCTTTAAGGTCCCAGCTTCTAAAACTATTATTCTGTCTGAATCCATAATTGTATTTAATCTATGAGCAATAGTTAGGACAGTGCATTCCTTAAATTTCGTCCGGATAGTTTCTTGAATTAGCTCATCAGTCCTTAAACAAGAAAAAGATGTAGGTCAACAAATATATTATAGGATACGTGGACACACTGAAGCATTTTCCCCTGGATATAATAGTTTCAAAAGGACCTAGTTTATATCTTTAGGAACACAGGGTGTCAAAACAGTAGGTTACAGTTGCCATTCCTAGATTTCTAACACAAATTTTATTGAAAGAGATGATCATATTAGACTAGTGGACGTCCGATATTGATAGAGCTTGTTTGAACAGTTTGAGTTCTAGTAACCGTTTAAAGTGAATTAAGGCCACTTTTCAAAGGGACGTTATCAGATCAGTTTGGGGGAAAGGAACGAGGCTGAAGCATTGCTTTTAAAGGTCAACCTTGCCATCTTTCGTGAGATGTCGCTTAAATCTATCGACAGAAAATTATAGGAACAAAAATACCCCTTAACCTCCTTCGATTTGAAGGAATGTGTCTATAAAATTGTTAATATGGGGGTTCGAAGAGAGCTGAAATTCGGCTTTTATTATGCACAGATTCTGAATGAAAAGTGCAGCTTATATTAAATATTTAAGTATATAGAAGGAGAACCAAAAATTGGAGAATGTCAGATTGTTTTCCAAACCCCTCCAAGAAAAAATTAATCTTTCTGGTACTCCAAAAATCTTTGCCCCCGTAATTTGCTTTAGGGGGAGCACCCCCCAAGCAAAGAGCATCCCCTGTATTATGGGAGCACCCCAAAACATATTTAGCTAACGGTCATAGAAACATGCAAGAAATTTCTTCATACAGAGTTTTCCATTTCTAGGGTAATTTTTAGTAGTCAAAATCGATAACCTTGATAGTGCCTCTATGAAACTATTCGAAAATTAATTCAAAGCATTAATTTTCACGCTAAAGTTTAGCTATAAGTTTTGCGAAGCTCTTGAAACAATCACAGCCAGTTGGCTATTGTGAGTATTTATTAATCGTTTATTGCTCATAAAATTTGAACTGAAAATTTTAATTTCTAAAAGCAAATTTATGTCAAGTCTTTTCATCCTCGCAGATTGAATCAGCTTTTTCGTAATATTGCATTTGTGCCAGAGAAACAACTCTTAAAGAGCTGATAAGGAAAAAGTTGAATAAAAAGAACTTTTGTTTTTGATAAGATTCGCTTAAACCTCACCGTTTCCACAATCCTCTATCCAGGTCCCTGTTCCCAGGTTTATGTTCCCACATTTTTAGTATCTTCTACTCTCCTATAAGATTAATATATCATTAAAAGATAGCCTTTTTACTATTGTTCTTTAGATGAAATTCAGTTCTATCCATATACCGAATTAGATTCTCGAATTTTTTGTATTTTTTTTTTACACTGAAAATACTTTAAATATTAGTTAGACACTCCTGAAAAAGAGACAATTGTCATTTTTTTTTATTTGTTTTTTACAAGTTTAGGTCCTTATCAAATAAACAAGTTTAGGTCATTATCAAAGCAAAACTATAAGTTTAATAAAAAAAATTCTAACTCGATGAATAGATAGATCTGATATTAATAGATCTATCCAATAGAAGAAGAAAAATGATTTTTCTTCTTCTATTTTTCGCATTTTACCCAATCTTCTCTAGGCCATACTTAAATACCTAGGATCTACATTTGCCGTCGCTTCATCCAGTATTAACACCTTGTTCTTCCGTAAGAGGGCACGGGCCAAGCAGACTAATTGCCTTTGGCCAACCGACAAATTTGTTCCACCTTCAGCCACGTCTGCGTCTAGCTTCCCGTTCATGTCAAGAATGGCCTCTTTTAAGTTAACCTGAAAAAAATATATTGCACAATAAAAACAAACTAGGGCAAATACAATATTTTTGACTAGACAGCCTACTGGCCAAAAAATGTATAAACTAAGTATATGGGAAACTCAGCCCACAAATATACATCAAGTACATTTTTCAAAACAAGCTTCTCACTAAGATAGATGCAAAATTTGTCAGTAATTTCTGTAATTCCTGTTAAAAATTACATTGGACAATAAAAACAAACTAGGGCAAATACAATATTTTTGACTAGACAGCCTACTGGCCAAAAAATGTATAAATTAAGTATATGGGAAACTCAGCCCACAAATATACATCAAGTACATTTTTCAAAACAAGCTTCTCACTAAGATAGATGCAAAATTTGTCAGTAATTTCCTGTTAAATTACCTTATTACCCCAACTGTTTTCGTTTTTTTTCCGTTTCAGCAAAATTGGTGCCACTCCAAACTCCAACGTACCCATCTATCTCAAAAGAAAGAAAATTTTGATGGGAGGGCATGCTTTGTTTGGATGATATTATTATTTTTTCAGCAGTTAGTTTGCAATCCTTCGGTTATAGCCATTACTTTAATACTAATACATAAAGTACCTGTTTTGGAAGTTATTTTTGATAATTGTACTTCTTCGACTATTGTTTATTAATTGATATCGAAGAAAACTTTACAATTTAAGAAATGGCGATTATTTCTACAAATAATACTAGTTTATAGCCATCTAATGGTGCAAAATCTGACCTTGTTTAGCAAATTTGGTAAGATTACTGAAAAATTTCACCGATCCTTAGCATGGCCTCAAAAAAGAATAAAAATGTGAAAACAAGCAATTAAAAAAACAACGAAGAAAACATTTCTGTAAAGCATATGATCGAACACCAGCGGATTAAACCACACATTTTTGATTTGATCTGTAGTGTTAAAGTCAACTTCTTAGAGAAAACGGTAAATTTTGTCAGGCAAAGATGACCAAGGATCGTCACTTTTCAGGTTTCTATTTGTATAATCGAGTCATAGCTAAGAGTTAGGCTCCTATTTCGTGAAATTATTTCCATTTACAAAACAAATATTTCTTAAATTACCTGCCAAAATTACTTTTAATTGCAACTCTTCCCTTTTATGCATAAGTTTGGCTTATGCATAGACCGAAACACTTTTGATTCTTCAAAAAGGCACTTTTATCACTTTTAAGTTAATGAGAACAGGAAATATCCTCAAGATGTTTTTGGTTTTCTGTTTAGTATTTTCATGTTGGGGTATACGATGGAATATAAAAAAAACCCAACACTAAACCGTTTCTTCTAAAAGCCTTTTTGCCATGGTTAATACTTTACAAAGTTCAAAGTATCTCCACAACCTCGAAATTTACAATAGCTGGACTTGGTTTGTCCTGTTTCTTTTCAAGGACAAATCACTAAAAGTTTGTCTTTCTTGAATGTAAATACATTTTTTTATTTTGTTATTAGTTAAAACGCCGGATAAATATTACTATTTAAGACAGTAAGTTGTCAATCAGCGTGAGAATACATAACAGTCCCACACCAAGGAGGGCTTTAGGGTTGGATTTACATAGAAATGCAAAACATTCCATACAAAAAACACATGGTCTCCGGTTACCTAAAGGACAACAATTATAAAGGTTTCTCAATATAGATGGACACATGGACACTTCGTAAAAAATATTTCTTCAGCTTAAATTTTTACGTTTTAAAATTGTGTTTTAGATAGGCTATTTCCAGAAATAAGGAACGATATGACTGACTTAAGAAAAAAAAACGTCGCACGTGTGAACCTACAAAACTGGAACACGCTTTTTTGGATTGAATTATAGGAAAGTAGTATTTATGTTCCTGTTTAGATCAAGTATTAAATAACCTTAACCCCAACCCCCGAAACAAAAACAGAGAAAATGAATTTTCAGTAACAGAAGTTTTACTGTACCAAACTTGCCATCTACAAGAAACTTGAGCTGAAGCTCAAAAGTGTCAAAAGGTCCTCTGTCACTGGACAGAATCCCAAAGAGCAGAATAACCTAGTATTGGATAAAAGTTTTACGATTGTACATAGATTTCATATCGTATGCTGAAATTAAACCGATATCCTCATCACAATGGAACATCGAAACTTGTAGGATTTAACCGAAGCTTCCTATGCCGGAAAATCATGTTTCAAGAATTTATACTCTTTGATTATTAGTTTCTGATATATAATTCTAATATCTTTTTATTCCTACATCTTCACCTGTCTTAAATAGTTTAATGGATCAATCATATTTTTGTGTTGTTGTTTTTTAAATATGGTCATTTATGGCAAAGCGTCTCTAAGATCTCCTAAGGTTATATAATACATCCCTATTTTACCAAAAACTACAAAAGACTACTAGAGTTAATTAGTACCTAGTAGATATGCTTGTAATTGATTACATACAGCTCATCTTTTTAGAACTTGTTCTTACTTTTCTCAAACTACTCTTAGCCACTAAGGGGGGGGGGGTACTACAAAAAAAATCGTTATTTACCTCTTCAAGTGCAAGCCACAAGTCATTGTCTTTGAATTCATCAAACGGATCCAGATTTTTCCGCACAGTAGCAGAAAACAGGAAAGGCTCTTGTGGTATGATCGATATTTTCGAACGAAGATCATGTAGGCCAATATCTTGGATGTTAACATCATCTATTGATATAACACCCTCAAATTCAGCTAAGCGAAACATGGCAGAGATTAAAGTTGATTTTCCCGCTCCTGTACGACCAACAATCCCAATCTGTAATACAAACAGTAAAAGGCTTTTGTTTGTTTCTTTGATCCTTTTTTTGTTCCTTTACCAGTGAGAGCAAAGATGTAAAGTTTTCGACAACACTTTCTTCATAAATACGAAATAGCAACAAAAACAGTATCAGTGAGATATTTTTTCTTGGTTTTGAATGGTGGAGCGGATTATAAAAGATTTTCAGAATGACCGCGGAATTTTTTCAAAACAACACTGAAAAATTGTTCAAAAGAAGGGGGTGAGGCTTGAGCTGTTCATTTAATAGATTCCTAATCTTTTTTCAAAGGATCCGGGATATTCCCCCCAAGGGGGTTTCTCTTCCCCTGAACATCCCATCCCAAAACACCCCCCCCCCCATGACAATTAAACCCTGTAAAATTCTTCCACAATGTAAAATCGAGCAGCCTTCAGACAGATCGAATAAAAAAAACAAGTTTTTTTTAACTGAAAATAAGGAGCGACATTAAAACTTAAAGCAAACAGAAATTATTCCGTATATGAAAGAAGATGACCCCTCATCAACGCCCCACTCTTTACGCTAAAAAGTTTTTTACTGTTTTAAAAAGTAGAGTTGTAAGAAAGAATTCCAAAACAAGATTCCACATTTTTGCAGATAGGAACTTGAAACTTCTAGGGTAGGGTTCTTTGTTCGTTACCACGAACCGTTTAATATAAAATGATTTTTTAGGGATTGTTTTCTAATCTTTAACTAAGTAGAATAAAGTGTTACATCCACATGCCTATAAGACGCAGAGGTGAAAAAAGGGAGATTGCACACTATGACCTTTTCCAAAGTTTTCACTTTCTTTTTTTTTGGGGGGGGGGATCAGGGTGTAGCAAGTGATGCCAGGAGCTTTGTTCTCAGCAATTTTGAAAGGTAATATTTATCATTTTCTATTTGTACACAATGTTTCAATTTACTTAAAAATATATAAAAGGCTACAATTTACTTATGCAGTAGAAAATCCATTTGTAGAGGTTTCAAACTCCCATCTACAGAAGTTTGAAAATTTATAAATTTTTTTATTTGTTTTAAGAAGCCAGGTCACAGACTTCCGTGTGTTTGTTGCTTGGCTTTTTTTCACGAGGGGATTGTTTGGGAGAATTTTTCAAAAGGGCGAGGAATATTCCGTGAAAGAGATTTCCACAGTAGGAGATTTATGTGGGGGGGGGGGGGGGGGTTCAGGAAATTTTTCACGGTGAGGGTGGGGGGATTTCTTCAAATGGCTTGAAAAACGACAAGAAACTACGCTTAATTAACTATTTTTTTCAACCGAAAGTAAGGAGCGACATTCAAACTTAAAAAGAACAGAAATTATTCCGTAAACGAGGGCTGGCCTCTCCTCAATTCCTCGTTCTTTACGCTAAAGTTTAACTTTGTGCCACAATTCTTAAAAACAACTGCTGAAACACAAGGGCCGTTTCATTGGAAAAAGAAGCTTTTATAAAAGCACTAAAGAAGTATAGCATAACGAGAAAGAGATTGAGGAGGGAAGCTTCCGCATATGCAGAATAGTTTCGATTCGTTTTAAATTTTAACGTTAAATTATTATTCATGATAGGATATTCTATACCATACATTCTCCCTATATTTTGAAATATAGGTAGAATAGTCCAAATTATATAATTTTTCAGGTGAGGGGGAGTTTCCACAGGGAAATTCTCCACAGGAGAATTTCTCGGAGGAAGTATACTCCCTCCCTTCCCCGTGTAAGTCAGGAATTTTTCATTTAACCTTGTCTTAAACGTATATGTCTTTCTCATTTATTTTATGCTTTTCTATTTATCAGATGCTTTCAAAGAGTACATTTTAATGGCCTAATTTTTAAGTCCCATTGAGCCTTCCAATAAATATTTGAAAATTGTTGTCTAATTCCTCTTGATTCCCAAAAAAATCTTTGGAGAGTGGGGGAGGGGTGTGACAAGTGATACAAGGAGCTTTGTTTTCACCGATATTATCTGGTAATATTTCTCATTTTCTAATTATATATAACGTATCAATTTATTTAAAATATGTATAGGCTACAATTTATTTAAGCAGTTGAGAATCCTATTGTAGAGGTTTCAAACTCCTATCTTCAGAAGCTTGGGAATTTGTACATTTCGTTTCTTTATCAAGAAACGAAAAACGACCCTTTTCAAGGTCAACCTTTTTCAAGGTTGCAGAAATAACCTTTTTCACGAAACAACCTTTTTCAAAGTCGCAGATTTGCATTTCGCATTTTGCATTTCGTTTGTTATTTCGCTTAGGAGGGAATCATTCAAGAAAATTTTCCGGAAGGGTGAATTTTACGTGGAAAGAATTGGGGAAAATTTCCGCAAAGGAAGTTTCTGTTTGAGGGGATGGGATTTCTGGCGGAAAATTTTCCACAGTTGGGGGGGGGGGAGGTGTAGAATTTCCCGAAAAGACTTGAAAAATAATAAGAAATCAAATTTTAGAAATTACATAAGAAGTTAATTTTTCATGGTGCTACCGATTTGTACAAAACGGTAAGCGCATGGTTCGCTGGGCAACACCCCATCCAATTCACTTTCCATAAACATTTCCACTTTCAGGGTAAAAATAACCTCTGATATATTATTGATGGAGCCATATACACTTCTGAATGGTACTTGCTGATCCAGTAACATTACCCAAAAAAACTTGAGAAATTTAGTAGAAGCTTCGATTAAATTCAACTACAGTTATACATTTCTTGAATCCAATCTCAAACTTAAAGTTGGCAAATTCGTCGTTTCAAAATATCAATGAAAACTAAAGAAAAAAAAAGCTTCATACATACTCCACACAAAAGAAGTTTGAAAAAGTTAGGGCTTGGTTAGTCTGTATTTTTAGTCCGAACGTGAAACCCATTTATTTTAGCTTTCATATCTAGCTTTATAATTTAGTTGAGAAAGACTAAATGGTATTTCGTGCTTTTGTTTCTTGGAAATGAAGCGCTTTCTTTTTTATATTTTCCGGAAAGAAACCGGCTTTCCATTATTAAATGCTCCTTTGTTCCACGGCTCGTAAGTTCTTGAGCTGAATTTTTTAAATTTCTTAAGCAAAATTAATCTCTAAACTATATTTTACTCCTGCCCATCTAAGTTTTAAGGTATAGATCTGAGCCTTTAAGCCCATAGTCAGTTTTAATTATAGGCTGTTTCTAAGAGCACTAGTGTGCATTGTCTGCTTCTTAATTTGTTTTTGCTCTTATCTTCTTATTCTTTAATCAATATCTAGCCAAATAAAGGTTTTCCCAGCAATCTAGGTTGAGGCCTCATTTTAGTTTCTTCTTTGAGAACGTAGAACTCAAGACTTAATTCAACGTAGACAGAGACCAAAATCAATTTAAGTTCTAAAACGAAAATAATACCGCATTATGATGCAGAGTCGACCCAGCTCTAAATGGGTACCTGGAGAAATCTGGGGAAGGTAAACAGGAAGGGTGTGCAAAAGCACAGGATGGTTGGCCCCCAACCCCCCTTTCGCACTTCATGGCTGAAGGGCCAAGAAACAGAGATCAGCACCGCCGGTAGGGACTTCAAAGTCTAATGCCATATCCTTTACCTTTACCTTTTTACACATAAATACAAGAAAAGAAGATCCCATTTTCATATTATTTTGCTTAATAAATAAGCAGAAATAAAAAGAAACAATGTTGTTTCACAAAAAAGCTCTAAGAATATGTTGTTTGATTTGGATTTGAAGGTGGAACTTCGTTGAAATTTTCTCGATTGGAACGTAGTATTTCGCTTTGCAAGAACACAATTATTTTAATTATCCGCTAAGACGCTTACCTTTTCATTTGACTTTATCTGACATGATAGGCCTCGAAGAACATAGGGCTCAGATTCAGCATAGCGTAAAAATATTCTATTGAACTCGATGACTCCCTTTTCTGGCCAAGAATCTCGGGGCTTTACTTCTGAAAAATAAAATGAATGACTATTAAAAAATCGAGCAAGACAAATAGACCAAAGAGCTACAACAACAACACCAAGGTCGTCACCTTATCCTGAAAGGTTTTTCTTTTTTTTTTGCAACGTAAATATGAGATTCATGTGCAAATAGTTACTGAAACCCTATAAAAGATACATTAATTTTCAGAACATTAAAAGAATCGGCTTTTTATGTCAATTCCAAATGCATAAAATGCAAGCGAGCTCGTAAAATTACTAGCAAAGAACCAGAGAAAATTTCCTGATTTTCAAAAAAGAGAAATCCCCTCCCACCCCAAAAAATCAAAACATCATATTAAGCATGTTAGAGAGCCCTAATGTACAGGTTACAAGCATCTATCTAAAAATGTGAAATCTTGTGCAATAATTCATCTTTTAACATATCTTTTATATTCTTATTCCAAATAAATTGCTCCAAATGGAAGATGGTAGAGGGTGAATCTCCTTGATTAAGGTTCAAAGTAAGGTTCTTTTTATATATTTATTAATAAAAAATACTTTTTTTTCAACTGAAAGTAAAAAGCAACACTAAAATTAAAACAAACAGAAATTACTCAGTATATGTGAGGGTATAAACCAACGTTAGACCTCCATGTTGCTTAATGACTAACCTGGAATTTCTAAAGGTGCTTCAGGCGTGAGCCTCGAATACTCTAGTACCCTTTCAACGGAAGTCATCTGATTTTCCATTTCTGCAGATTGTCGAACGCCCCATTGAAACATCCCTGTCATTAGCATTGCAGAAGAAATAGCAAGTCCAACATCACCCCCTTCAAGCGCTGAAAAACAAACAAGAGGAAATAAATTAAGCTAATAATTGAGCAAACGAAGTTTTTTGGGGGATGAGAGGTAAGATTAAAAACCATTGGTCTCAGCAAAGGAATGGTTATTTAGATAAATGTTTATAATAGGTAAATTTGTAAAGATTATCTCACAGCAAGCATTAAAAGATTTGATTCCTGTCACCAAAGTATTTATTCCTCATTAGTTAAGATAAAAAAAATTCCTAAATGTGGGATACTGCATTAGATTTCGAAGAAGTACCTATATTAATTCTAGATATCTACCCTAATATTCCTTTAGAATGTTCAATGATCAATTACTTTATACAAAAGGCAAATAAGAGACGTGGGAGAGGGGGGGGGGAGAGTTGAAGATTAGTTAACTATGCTATCATTCTCAAAGTTTTTCAATTTTTTTATATATCAGAGGTCTTCACTTGAGGCAGTGGAAGAGGCTCTTCTGGTTCTACCCATAATATTTAACCCATCTCAGTAAAAAAAAAAACTGAATTTTGTTTGTTCTAACTTGCAACATTGCTATTAAATTACATTTTACTTATCATCTTTGAAAGGCATTGTGTCTTAAAGTCAATTCTCATTAAGAGTCACAACCCATCATAAGTGGGTCCATGCTATTGGCCCATAAACTGAGACTTAGGCATTAAGATCACAGGCATATATAACGGCCAACTTTAGTGGTTATATTATCATAAATCCCAGACTCCCATGATCGATACAAGGCGCCAGGGCGGGGTAATTAGGAGTGCCGTTCTTGATGATAAAAGTAAAAACGACCATAAAGCAGTGTCTAAACGCTGCTTGAAAAGATCCGTCCCAAAAAGCATCATCAGGCTTACTCAAGACATGCTATAATGGAACCAAGGGCCAAAATAGAGTCAATGTAGTAGTCCCGGATTTGGTCCTGATTAAGGAGGGTGTACGTCAAGGCTGCGTAGTCTCACTGACCTTATTCGACTTCATCGTCGATTGAGTTCTTACGGCCATCGGCAAGTATAAAAGTAAAACAGTGAGCCCGATCTTCTCCGTCATGGATCTTGATTATACCGATTATGTAGGAATATCTGCTATATCTGTTGCAGATTCCCAGGCTATCATTAACGAAGTAACAAGTAGAGCACTCCCAACTGACCTCCAAATAAGTTTACCAAAGACAAAAACGATGCGGATGACTGGGATGGATGGCACCCATGTGACTTAAAATGGTCGTCAAATCGAAAATGTTCAGTCGGTGAAATTCCTTAGCTCAATGATAGATGTAATTGGGAAATCTTTAGAGCAGATTAAGAGCCACATATCCTCAGCATGGAGTATATTTCTGCAGCTGAAGAACTCCCTTTGGATGCGCAGCAAAATTTCACTACGCACAAAGTATCGAATTGACGAAGCCTTGGTGCTCTCTTTTTTTCTCTATGAGTTGTGAAACTGGGTCTCCGAAAGCAGCGGAAGCGTCAAACCTTAAACGTTTTACAACAAAAATGCCTACGATATATACTAGCCATTCCCCTTTAAGACATATTCTCAAACGACAAAGTTAGGAGAAGCTGCTCTGTCAACACCAGGCGGACATCAGAAGAGTAAACAAGCAAAAAACTACTCAAAAAATCCCTTCCACTACCAGCATGGAAGAAGAAAGCAGGAGGACAGAAGAAAACGTGGCTCGCAACATTCGAGTCAAAACCTTCTGCCTGTTGGGGGCTTCAGGAAATTTGGGCGACGTTAGGATCGTCACTAGCTTAACATCCTAGAGCCTATCACACTCAAGCAAAACATCTGGAAAGAAGCATTTCGTCGACTGCTGGATGACACGATGAGCTGAGTGCAGCTTGAACTTGCAACATGTACAAGTTATTGTCGATCTCAATTTAATTTAATTATAGGCAATTTACAGTTGTAATTTGGAGAGGGTCACTAGCAGTCTGGTACTTCAGCCGTTAATAGAATCCAGAATGGAAATTTGAGAGGAATTTTTCTAGAAAGTGAGCCATGAAGCTGGGGAGTTTAAAGTTGAGAAAGTATGGAAAATGGACCGAATAATTCTATGATCACTAAAATTTTAGAACTACTCAACGTTCAAAATTTTATACTACCCCTTAATTAGTGCTTTAGTAAATGACTTTCTATTTTTAGCTTTCAATAATCATCAATTTATAAATGAAGCGAAAATTTTATCATCCGAATGTTATTTATGTTTCTCTAAATTATGTTTAGATCAAGTTACGCAACTACTAGTCACGCTCATTCATGCTGAAACAAACGGTACTTAAATTACACACCAAGTCAAGAAGTTATTAATTAAGGAGCTTCAAAGGGTTTTAGATAAACTATTTTCATCTCTACACTATATGTACTCATTTTACATTTAAGGAACAGATGTAGGGGAGATACTACTGTGAGAGAACTTTAATATACTTTTAAGACGTAGAATAGAAATGTCTTAGAGCCGAGATTGAGATACTGGAGTGCGGTATTTAAATACGGGTGCTTTAAGAATCTGAGGAAGACATGCTGGATTTGTCCAATCGTGGTTTTAACAATTCATCCAATGACTTCAAGAAAGTGCAAACTTTCTCAGAGGAAGAGATGAGAGAGTTCTTAGCAGAATGGAAAGGACATGGCGTTTGCATTTTTTTTAAGGGTTACATCTGTTTTACGAGATAGCAGAGTAGCGATCTCAGGGCTGTGATGAGTTTCCACAACTTAAGTGTTGAGTGTATGAACAAGTTGAATCTACTTAGGAAAAGGATACAAATATAATCAAAAAAAGAAAAGACTGACATTATCACTTAAAGGAAGGTCAAGGGGTGAGTTTTTTATCTTTGAGTAGAATAAAAAAAAAAATACACTCTAAAGCGAAAAATCTTAAAAATAAAACAAAACAGTACTTTTATGTCTTATTTCACTTAGAAAAATGTGACTCCCGGAACCACAATTGAAGTTACATCCCAGTTACTATGCCTAGTAAACATAACAAAGCTTCCAACAAAATACAACAAAAATTTACAACAACTCAACCATGCTGATCATTATCTAAAGAATGGTAGTCAAAAATACCTTAATTTTTTCTATTTAAAGGGGAATTAAAGTTTGAATAATATTAAAAAACTATTAAAGAAAAAAAGAAACAATGTTTCGTATTTGTTCAACTGTGTAAAAGTTGTATATAGCCATTTTAAGGAAACAGATTTGGGTAGGTGGTCAAAACAGTATTTCGGAGTGAACTATCGAACCAGTACGTTTAGGTCAATTTGTTCATTTAATTACCCGAAAGTAAAAGTCCAGAAATAAAGTTATTTCAAACAAGCATCCTCTCACCCATGTTTAGTTTTCCCAGAAGACATAAACATCAATAAAAGAATGAAAATGCCATAAAAAAGCATAATCATTTCAAATGGTAACGCGAATCAGAGGAGAAGAAGTTTACACTTTCTCTGACTTTCCGTGTCTTTTTAAAGAATCACTAGTCAATTTAGTAACTGGAGATTGTTGTTTGATCGGTATTATGGGGTATTTACCCTCGAATTGAAACTATACCAATCAAATCCATTTACTACCTGCAACAAGTAAATCCCTTCATTTCTCTCTATTTGCAGATATCACCCTCAATTATTAAGATATTGAATTTGTTTTCCTTCTTTTTCATTTAAAAAACTTCTCCCTTAATTTTTGTTTTTTACTTTTTGCAATACAATCGATTTCGCAATCAAAATTTACCGAATTAATTCAATATGATAGTCTTATCCATGCTCTACATTACCACTTTTTCTTTTAAAGGATCTTTAACAGGGGCGGATCCAGGATTTTCTTTAGTGAGGTGCGCATAATAGATTGCTTTGATAAACTTGCAAATTAAAGAAATACCAGCAATTTAAAAGGAACCTCGAATATCATGCGTCGTAGGTAGGTAGTGGAAATGGTCATAAATTTAATGTCAAATGTGGTGAGAGTTAAAGTTCTAATAAATCTGTTGAAATAAAAATGGTATAAATATATTGATATGAAAAATAGTAGGTTATAAAATTGCCCCACTTTGAAAAAATAAAAAGCTGTTTACCATCTATAAAAAATGTGATATTTAGAATTTTCTGCAGAATTTTTCGCCTTTGCACTTTTGACCACTATAGCAAGTAAGCTAAGCTTTGAATTGTCAAAACAAAATGTAGCTTGAACTTTCTTTTGGGGTGTAGTGGATTCTTTGTGACTATTTATATAGGTCATAATAATTTAGCATGTCGCTTAACTTTATGGCATTGCTTTAGTAATTATGATTAATGAAGAGTAGGAAATGAGGTTTAAGATACAACTTGTATTCGTAAAGATGTATTAAACACTAAATACTAGTTCTTTTAGGGGTGTAACTAGAAAGATAGATTCAAGACACAGAAATACATAGAAGATATTAAAGGGCTTAAAGATTCTTTAAGACCCCCTCCATTTTCGGAGACAGAAGCCGCTCCTAAGCCAGAGAACCGTTTTCCACTGGAATTTATTTTCCCAGATATTCACTGAGAAACATAAAAGAAAACATTGTGGGATCTTGGATTATTCATCAGCTGAGCAATAACAGGGCTGAAAATTGAACATACATCTTAAGCAGATATACAAGGAACATAATAAAAAGGTTGAAACACCCTAAGAAACAAAATTCCGATATAGTATTTAATTCAAGAAAACTGTAAGCTTTGACCCCCCCCCCCCTCAGTTAAAAGGCTTATTTTGTCAGGACTTGGATGATTTTTCTGGACTACTTGCTAGGATAATTTCTTTGGAACCGTAAATATATTAGTGAAAGCCTTGCACAAGCGGTGATGGAATACATGTCTGTTTTTGCTAAGACTTTTTTTTTTGCAGAAATGCCGTAAATGGAAAACGAAACCCCATTAAGAGTTGCAATAGGCACAGAAAACACAAACTTACTATCTTTCATAGCCATAACGCCAATCGTCACACTGGCAACATAAAGAACTGATAGCCAATCAAGCCAAATTCCAAACCACCGAGTAGTTGCCAAAAATAGGTACCAGGATGAGCTATGAAGGTCTTGATGAAGGTCAAATTCCGTTGTAAATGCATCTTGAGCACGGTGAGCACGTACTGTGGTAAGTCCAATAAGCGATGCACTTAGGTGAGAGAAAACAGGACTTCTTGCTAAAAATGAGGCTTCATTTAGACATAACATACATACGGTTCGGTGTTAAAACAAACCAAGCCCGTAGTGGCCACTAGTATGTAGTAGCCATATACAAAGTAGGATCGAAAAAGGCAAGGTATCTTGTAATATGGTATTAAGAAGTCAGCTTAAAGATATCAAAAAGATCCAAGTAGTTAAAGAGGTTTTCAGGGCCAAAATTTTAGGTGTGATGCACTATGGATCTGAAGTTTGGGGTATGCGACGGGAGGCTAGAAAAAGTGCAATTAGGATACTATTTGAGGTGGCTAGGATAATTAAGCATACAAATAGTTTAGTAGTTAGAGGCCATTGAGGTTTGTTTTCTTTAAGAAGTCGTAGGCTAATTAGAATGGTTAGGCTTTGGGAAAAAAATTCAGTGGTGCCTAGAGTGTGAGTGATGAAGGCGCCTTATTTGGAAATGTTGAAGGGAAGCTCAGGTAGAGGGTGACCGTACTAAATTAAGAATGTATTAGATCAGTGTGGACTAAGTCACATGTAGGAGATTGGTTTAGGGCTTGAGGATATGGGGGACCAAGCAAGAGGATTAGTTGAAAAGGATTTTAAAGGACCAAGAAATACAAAGCGTCCGCTTTCAAATTCACTGGGTCTTTATTGTTGGTCGAAGATGATCTGGGGTGAAGTTTTAATTTTTAAGGTGGGTTTAAATAAAAATGAAATAAAGTTATTAATTGAAATGAGGGTTGATATTTTGCCACTGGGCCAAAGAAAAAGGTTTATCGGGAGGGAAAGGTCAAAGGCTGGTTCTTATTTTTGTCTCTTGTGGGAAGGTTTAGATGAGAGCATAGATCACTTGATGTGTGAATGTGAGGAGCTGAGTAACTGGAGACTTGAAGTGTTGGGTAGGGGGGATTATGATTTTGAATGGTTGGTGAGAGTGCGAGCGGATAAGTGTTTTATGGGTATCAGAAGCTTGGCACGATTCCATCGTCTCGTGATGAATCATAGAAGTATATTTCTGTAGGATTATGTTAGGATTTGTGCAATGTCTTTGTAATTTCTCTTTGTTTATATTTTTTGCCATGATCTATGGGCTTCTATGGCAAATAAATTCTATTCTATATTATAGTGAATTGACTAAAATTCAATTGCTAACTCTCAATTTCGATGTTTAATGCAAACAAAAAGTTGCAATACTGATGTGACCTGGAAAGCTTGATTAATTTTTAGAAACAACTGACGACGAGAAAACAAATGAATTTTGTTCTCTGTGGCTCTGAAAAAAACTAGAAGAAAATTACAACTGTAAAGAAACTGCTGCAGCACCTTAGCTAATACAAGAGATAAAGTTACAAGCACAAACAAAGAAAATTGTTTCAAGGAAATGAGGCAATGAGACGCGTTGAAAGACCTTTCCCTCCTCCTCCCCACCATTTTTACCGGCACATCTGTAAAAAAAAGCTCTAGATACATCGGAACACGGAAGAAGTCAAAATCGCAAAAAAGGCTTCGCTTAAATAGCAGAAATGCACTATTTCAAAACTGAATATACTCTTTTGTATTTTAGAAATTCAGAGGAAAAGAAAATTTAATCCCCGAAGTTAGAGTAATATTTGGTAGTTGTTGAGTTGTAGTCAGTACAGAAACAGTTAATAATTTCATTTTAGGAGATGTTCAACTTAATTATAAATTTGATAAGGAGTAGCTGAAGAGATGAGAAAACCCATTAAAGCATCCACTACATTGTCAAAGAGCACTTTCGTATTTTGGGGTTTCGCTCTCATCCCCTTGAGTATCTTTATTGGCTGTGCTGTTAGTGTTGTCAGGAGGTCAACAGGATTGTCGATACATAAAAAAGTCTTTTTAGAGGCCTATGTAATTCTAAAAAAGAATTCTATCAAAAGCTAGATACTGTTCAGGCTAAAATGAGTTTAACCCCCCCCCCAAGAAAAACAAAGAAAAATGAAAACGGTAACAATGTCAATTAAACAAACTGACTCTGACATACAATGAGTAGCTGTTTATTTGGTGACATGTTACCGACAGCTTTTGATTACATGCGAAAATTCCATATTTGACAAAAGATTAACTTCATAAAATAAAAGAAACCACTGTTTTCAACAGTTGCTGAAAAAAAGTTGAAGATTTGCTAAATATTTTCCACAGAAATTGCCTACTGATTGTTTTAGGTACCCGACTGACTGACAGTGTTCCAAACAGTAAGCTGAATAAAAGGTTTGGATCAACCCCGTTTTCTAGGGCTATAATGAGAGAAGGTTTGAGATGGCTAGAGCACGTTCTGCAGATGAAGGATGACAGATTACCAAAGATTGTGCTTTTCACCCCACCGTTTAGGGTTAAACGGAAAGCAGGTCGTCCTCGGTTGAGGTGAAAGGATGTCGTAAAAAAATAGGAACTTCCTGGGATGGTGTAAAGATGGAGACTTTATATAGATTGGGATAAAGGGGGAAGCGTGTAGCTGTGTTGACCTCAGGTAGCTGCAGTGAGTTGTTGTTAGCAGTAGCAGCAGTAGTAGTATTGGTCCGATACGATTGCCCCTGGAGGAAAAAATAAATAAAAATAAATAAACACGCGTCCTTAATCTTTCTTCTCGGGGAAAAAAATCCACATTTTTGCGGATGGGAACTTGAAACCTCGACAATGGAGTTCTCTGATACGCTAAATCTGACGGTGTGAAATTTGTTAAGATTCCTTGACTTTCAGGGGGCGTTTTCCCTTCCTTTTTTAAAATCAGACAAATTTTCCCAGGCCTATATATATAGATTGGGATAAAGGGGGAAGCGTGTAGCTGTGTTGACCCCAGGTAGCTGCAGTGAGTTGTTGTTAGCAGTAGCAGCAGCAGTAGTAGTAGTAGTAGTAGTAGTAGTAGTAGTAGTAGTAGCCTATGATGGGTAACACTAAACTTAATGAATCTTATATATTTGGAATCAAGATAATAAGCCATTTCTTGCGATATACTTATTGATACCAAAATTCCATTTTTTTTCAGAGTTTCAATTACTATTTAGCCACATTGTTCCTAACTTACAGTTCGTTACAACGAACTGTTTGATCACAGAATTCTACTAGTGTTCTACAGGTTTGTTTCGATTCAGCTTTGAGCAACTAAATTTTCGAAAACTTGATTGTTCATTACTTTTGAAGACCACTCTAATTGGCAATGACCTTTTTTAAACAAATTGTTCAAGAGGCAATGGAAATTAAACTTAAATAAAACAACAATAATTCTTTAGATACACCTAGGAGAATGCACGCCTAGTTCTTTTATGAATAGTTTAAATGTGCAACTTATAGATATGCTTGGTAGTGGTAAAAAAAAATATATATATATACTTCGGGAAAAAGCTTTTGTTTTTAACATACAACTCCTTGTGCCTAAAAACTACCCTTTACCAATTTGTTGCAGATTCAAATTACATAAGAATTCAAATTTCTTCAATATGGCGTATGGGAGTCTCAGTAGATTAGTTGAGAAAAAGATATAAGCACACCTGTATCAGACCCAGGTTAGCTGGCATTGCCCAACCTAAGAAATAGTTAATTGCAGCCCCTCACCAAAAAACGAAGACTTTTCTAGCAGCGCCCCTGATTTTTCCTGACGTAATCAAAGTTAGTGTTTATCTTTTGATCTTGATGGTTGGTTTTCAAACGATACATTGAAGCTAACTAGGCCACAGGAATGTAACTTGGAAAAATCAACTGATACACAGTTTGTGGAACACCTATATTATTACCTTGACACCGACAAAGTTCTGCAAAAATATACAATAGCGTGTATCTAAGCCTTTTCTTTTTTTTCATTCATATAATTCATATACTGGTTTTGTTTATTCTGAAAGCTAAAATACCGAAAAACGTAGGTCACGTCTGCCTTTTTAATCCTAAACAAGTTCCAAACAGGCTATGGGTAACGTTGAAATAGATGAGCTTTACCCTGAGAAAATGAAATGATAAATTAAACTTTGAAAAGTTTATTAAGTACTAAATAAATAGCTTCATAATTATTCTTATTTGTTTGATATAAATGAGCACTTATATTAAAAACTCGCTCGTGAAACACACAGGCAAAAATATGCACAAACATTTTGCGACATGGACAATCACACTTAAGTTGAATCTTTTGGTCTCACAGCGACAACATTGGGTGTTTTCGAGATGAAATTGTTGTCACTTTTTAGGTCATTTTGAGAATGACTTAAAAAAAAAATTGATTATTTTCTACTTCTTAAAGACTAAAATCTGTCTTCTCCAAGACAAAAATTTGTCTAATCTAAGATTAAAACCTAAGCTACCACGGCCAGAGGCTGTGGTAGCTTGGTGTTCTAAGTGTTCTAACCTTTTGTATTATTGATAACTGTACACTAGTGTTTCTTTTATAACTTTCGTTATACTTAATCAATCATTTGTGTCCAAGGCCGTGTCAAGAGGGGGCGGAGGGGGTAACGATTTTAAACTCCCCCTCCCAAACAAAGAAAATTAGTCAGGCTCACAAGAAAGTAGAAAAATATATATAAGTGAATTTTTGGTACCTTAAATAAAAACATTTTTCGTAATATATATATATATATATATATATATATATATATATATATATATATATATATATATATATATATATATATATATATATATATATATATATATATATATATATATATATATATAGCTGTTTTATTGATAAAGTAAAAGAAAAGGGTATAAAGTATGTAAGAAAGAGCAATTTTGATTTTCTATTGTTTTACTGCCATTGGAAGCACATATTCTGGTAAAAATCGGAACTAATCCAACATTTGGAGAAAAATGACTCACAAATATAGCAACTCTATGTGAAAAAAAAAACCTAAAATGCAAGCTGGTAGATTGATAAAAACGAGCCAATAAAAGAAAGAGAGAGAGAGAAAATGATTTTTGATTTTAATAATTACCAACTCCTTCCAGTCGTTTGATATCTCTGGCAGTCAAAAGATAATATCTTCTTAAATATACAAAAAGGACTGCCAACAGAATCGGTGGAATAAGTAAATAAGGATTTACAACACCAACAAGTACGAAAATTCCAATCACAGTCAGAAAAATCTGAAAAAATAAAATGTAAGTATTACTAATCAAGAAGATAAGTTGGAAAACTAGCTATGATATTTATGCTTGACCCCTTTACCAGTTGTGAAAACTCATTTGTATCTTTTAAAGTTACAAAAGAAAGCAGTACTTTCAATCGTAGAGATAAAAGCCCAAATGCAAACAATCTTAAAGAAAACAGAAAAGTTTCCTGTGTCCATGCTCCTAAGCTTACACCCTGGGAATGGATGGTGCATGAGTCGCTTTCCTGAAAAGGTTCTTTTTTTATATAAAATACCCAATTTGAGTAGCTAGAAAACTATACAGACACTTATTTATTTTATAGTTATCCTCAACCAGCCTAGACAAAACATCTGTTTACCGCCTCAGGAATACAACCCCTCCCCCCAAAAAAAAAAAAAAAAAACTTTCTGGATGTACATACAACACAGCTTTCAATTATACGTAACACAAAATAAGTAACAGGCGTATTAATCTTTTCCATCCTCTCCTAAAAATACAGGTTGTTACCTTTTGATAAGCACCTCATTGACGTACTTATAAAACTGAACGATTGTCCTTCGTGCAGTTTATTTGTTGGCAAGATCCTCATAAACTCAAAGGTACCTCACTATAACGATTATTTCTTAATTGAGAAAGCTTTTAGCAATTTGCAAGAATGTGGGACACAGCGTGAACTTCCAAATTACATCTGGGACAAGAATAGTCCATATTCGAGGCCAATCTTTTCTTTATTCAGTGCAAACGGTTGTCAGAAGGAACTTCATATCTCTTCTGTGTTAGGCTTTTTAGCTTTGACAAGTACTTGAGCGATTTTTTTTGCCGTTGTCTTGTTTTATAAAAGAGAAAGAGGTGATAAAGAAAAAATAGAAAAAAAAACGACACAGAATTTCTCTGCAATTTCAGATTAATTCCAAAACTGATTTCATCTTTACTTTCTAAACTGAAACATTTGATATTCTCGTAAACACTATAAAAAACAGTAATAAATCAACTATAGATAGCTTGGATTTTTAGTTTATAATATATATTTAATGAGCCCAGTCCCTTCAGATACCATGCGCATATGCTCGCCAAATGGGTAAACAACCAACAAATATGAATAGGTATAAAATTACGGCATAAATAAATACAACAAGTTTTCTACTTGGCTCTGGGTTAAAGTGATTTAGCCGTCAGCTAGCAAGTTCAGAGTAAATGAGATAACAATCTATAAGATGTCAAATGTGGAAGATTTTTATTTTGAAGCCTAGTAATAGAGGATACACGATGAACTCTCAAGCTATTGAAATTGAATTTGTATTTATCTAAATACGGATTTCTTTTTTTTACGAAGGTTAGTGCATGAGAATAGATAAAATGTATCTCTTTCGACCTCGGATATCTCGTTACGTATGGTTTTTTTCCCATGAGTTTCAATTCACGGAAGGGCAGGGGAGGAAGGTGGTTTAGAGGTAAAACATATAAACTTAGGAAGCGGGTGTTTTTATTGTCTTATTTTGCAAATGCAAACTTCGAAAAAGGGTTTATTTCAATGAAAGTAGCAACAAAACACATTTTCTAAAACAAGCTCAAAACAATTTTTTTTTTGCGACAACCAGTAGAGCACAATATTGAAACCTAAAATGATTAGAGCTTAGTCTCTATGTGAGGAGGGCAGCCCCCTCCTCATCCCTTGTTCTTTCCAATAAAGTATGAGCGTTCTTTGAAAATACTATTCTTAATTTCAAAGGCCCTTGAATCTCATGAGTCGTTCTTAGAGGGAAACAAAATTCAAACTTTGGCAAACAAAGTGAGGGATAAGAAACGGGAATCCCCTCATATATCGAAAATATCGTTTCCTCTTATGTTACTCCTTACTTTTGGTTGAAAAAACACGACTTTTTTAATTTTTTGACAGTTTTCAAATCATGACACGAAATCCCCCTCTCTCGTGTAAAACTTCCCTTAAAAAAATCTCCCCCTGAAAATCCCTATGACAATGTCAGTAAACTTTCTAATAACTATTACTATGTGTAAACAATGGGCAAATTTCACAACTTGCAGCCCTTCCCCCCGGGAGTGTTGGGGATTAAGTCGTCCTCATAGACAAAGTTAGTAGATTTTTGACTATGGTGAACAAAATGGCCATCTCAAAATTTTGATCGGTGAATTTTGAAAAAATGAGCATGGGAGGGGCCCTAATTACCCCTCATATTTTTTGGTCGCTTAAAAAGCGCACTAGAACTTATGGTTTCAATTCGAATGAGCCCTCTCCTGACCTTCTTGAACCACTGGGTCGATACGATCACCCCTGGGGGAAAGAAAACAGGGAAAATAAACACGCATCCGTGATCTTTCTTCTGGCAAAAAATACAGAATTCCACATTTTTGCAGATAGGAGCAAAAATGTGGCAGATAGGCAGATAGGAGATGAAACCTCTACAATAGGGTTCTCTGATGAGCTGACTCCGATGGTTTAATTTTCATTAAGATTCTATGACTTTCATTGGGTGTTCCCCCTTTTTCCGAAAATAAGGCAAATTTTTTCAGACTTATAACTTTTGATGGGTAAAACTAAACTTGATGAAACTTATATGTTTAAAGTCAGCATAAAAATCCAATTCTTTTGAAGCCTTCGTTGGCATCAAATTCCTTTTTTAGAGTTTCGGGTCATTACTGAGCCGGGTCGCTCCTTACTTACAACTCGCAACAGCGAACTGTTTGATGACACTGCAGTCTAAGAGTCTTGATTCACAACTAGCCTATTTGCAAACGGAATAACCGGTTCTATATTTTTACCGCACTTACGAATTCAAAAGATGAGAGTTGTAAGAACCAGGTATATGCACCTAGAATAGGCTTTTCTGAGGCATTGACAGTTCATACTAATTCTAATGGCAATTGGAACATAAGGATCCAGTGCTGTGAGAATCACAAACTTCTTCAGCATAGAAATTGCAATCCTCAGCTTCATATCCCTTCTGTAGCTGACAAGGGTTTCTATAATGACACTTACTACCAGGCACATACGCATGATTTTTTTTTTTGGGGGGGGGGGCAAAACCTTCAAAAAAGCAGAAATAAAGTAGCACTTTTTTTTATTTAGTAATGCAAAAAGCACGTATATCGGAAAATACAGATTAACTTTAATCTGTAGTATTGTAGCGGATGGGAGGAAGAAGACTGAAGCCTCAAAAGTACGTTTTAAACTCATGTTGTGTTCATAGTGATTTAGAACCAGTGATTAATCTATTATATCCCACTGAAAGGGAAATTTTAGGGTTAACAGTGCAATATGGTTGCTGTGGGGGGGTAGTTCTTCTATTACAAAAACGTAGATTTTAATGAAAAATGATAGTTTCCAAAACTGATCCATTAAAAGCTGTACTTTATCCTGGAAAGGGGGGGATAGACGCCCTAATATCAAGGATAATTCTATTTTGCTGTGGAAAGCAAACTCTCTTTACAAAAAATAAATAACAGTACAATTGGTACTTACTTGAAAGAGGGTAAAAAGTTAGACAGAAAATTGGTTAATAATTGGGCAGTGACTTGACCGGATTATTGCATGTAGTAAAATCCCCCAAAAAAGGCTTCACACATGTATCTAGATTCTTAATAAAGGTCTTACTTTTGCCAGAAATCCCAAGAAACAATGGGGAAATTAAACATTTCACAAAATTTCGGGGGAGGGGGCAGGCCCGAAGGCCCCCTTGTATACGTGCCAGCTTACTACTAACACTTTTGGGAATCGTGTAATTTACACAGGATCTACTTCCCAATGTATAAAAAATAGAAAAAGTGTATGGGAATTTTTTTTTCATTGGCAACTCGGAAAATTTTGTGTAATAACTAACCAGTATGAGAAAAAAAATACTCTGCTATGACAAACATAAAAGACTAGCTTAAAATAATTCACCTATTGGATTTTTTTTTTCAAAGTGAAACAGGCACTCGTGTGACGTCATCAAATCAACTGAAATGTCCGCCCATAAAGAAAAAAAAAAGAAACCGTTTTCACTATATAGAGACATTTTTGTTTAATATTGTACTATAACCGAGAATAACAATTATTTTAGAGTTTTTTCAATAGGTACCTCAATCCATATCTTAAACATACTTTACGATTACACTTAAACCCTCTTGCAACGCTGAATTACACTCAAAAATATTCCATATCTACCAAACATTTCCTTGCACTCACAAATCAACCGGCATCCATTGCAGTATTAGTATCACATCTAGAACTCTTGAACTCATTTCTTCAGTGTCTATTAGCTTAATATTTAGCATCGTAAAACCACTCTTTTCTGTATACAAGAAAAAATTATGTTTTCTGTATAACAAACAAAACTATTTCCAAAGTCAAAAACTGATTTTTCCGGAACTGTAATATTATTACATTTTTCCCATCTTCACAACATTCAATATTTACGGTTTATGACAAACTTTAAAAAAACGTCTTTACAAAAACGTCTTTACAATAGTCTAGGAGAAGAAGTCAGAATCCCCTTACTGCACAGCATAAAACTTTTAATTTCAGTTTGTACAGCAATACAGTCTCATTAGTTTTATAATAACTTTTTAGCAGTAAGTAAGTAATTGGATTAAAGACGCTTCTCGACTACTAAGGCCCATGCAGTGCGTTGCTACAAGGTTCGATCTCTGAGTCTCATAGTCACATATTACTTGGTGAACGTTTGCTTACCAAGGACATTCCACCAGTTTTTAAGCAACTTTCAAAAACATAAATACGTTCGAAGCCTTTACGGAATTATGTGACAGATTAATTATTACAGGTGAACTAGTGAAGCACATTCATATTAGGATTTGGGCTATGACCATCATGCTTATATTATTGTAGTAGCAGTAGTAGTTGTTACAGCAGTAGCCGTTTTCTGGCTGATTGAACACCCATAAAAACAACCTGAAAGTTTCAAAACAATCCCGAAGCTATTCCTAAGATATTCCAGATACGGTCTTCACAGATGTAGTGTATAGATCTAGTTCAATACCCCCATCAACATTCTCCAAAATTGTTACCTTAATACCCTTTGCCTTTTTCGAAACCAAAGATCAAACTTGCCCTTCTTTCCCAATAACAAAATCTATTCGCAAACAATGGACGACGTGCAGAGCCTACAGTCTTTGCTAAAAGGGCTTCGGGTTGAGCAAGTCATCGCGATATCATATTTATTGGATCTTTAAGTATTTGTAACAAAATAGTTATCTCAACATTTTGATTGGGTATCTTTGGAAGGAATGGCTGCCAAAATGGTCTTAGGAGGGAACTTTTGACTCTTAAAAAAGGTATTAGAAGTTTCAGTTTCTACAGCTTCCATCGAGGTTTCTCAGGCTTCTTCCATACAAAGTGGCTCCGAAAAAACTAATGCAGTGAAGTATCACACATTACTTAGACAATACTTTTATGTTGCCTATAAGGAAAATATCCACATAGGTATTCGTCAAAGAAAATACCAAAAAGAGGATTTTTTTTAGTGTACAGGACAGGGTGCAAAAATTTCCAGTCCTTTCACCCTTTAAGGGCAACCTACAAATATATTGCAATAAAAAAAAAAATCCTCATTAGGTTTTCAAAAAATACTATTCGTCTGAACTTGCCATCTTTTATAGCCTGATTATCTGTTTTTCCATGGAGAAAAAGTAATTTTTATATGTGTTTCAGCTGTATTGATATTGTATTGAATAGCTACGCTACCTGATTATTTCCCCTGAGCTCAGATCCGTAATCAAACAGTTCGTGGTAACGAACTATAAGTAAGAAGCGACCCGGCTCAATAGTAACCGAAACTTTAAAAAACGGGATTTTGATACCTATACTTATATCAAAATAATTGAATTTTCATGCTGATTTCAAATATATAAGTTTCAATAAGTTTAGTCATTCCCATAAAAGGTTACGAGCCTGAAAAAATGCCTTATTTTCAAAGGGAAAAATATCCCTTTTAAGTCATAGAATCTTTATGAAAATCACACGGTCAGATTCAGCGTATTAGAGAACCCTAATATAGAGGTTTCAAGCTCATGTCTGCAAAAATGTGGAATTTTGTATTTTTTGCCAGAAGAACGATCGCGGATGTGTGTTTATTTTTATTTTTCTTCAGGGGTGATCGTATCGACCCAGTGGTCTTAGAATATCCACAAAGGGCTCATTCGAACGGAAATTAAAAGTTCTAGTGCCTAATTTAAGGTACCGAAAAATTGGAGAGCAACTAGGCTCCCTCCCACGTCCCTTTTTTCTCAAATCGTCCGATCAAAATTTTGACATAGCTATTTTGTTTGACATAGTTGAAAGGCCAAATAACTATGCCTTTAGATATATTATGAACCCCTTCCCATTCCCCTGGAGAAAAGTCTTTATGTTACAAAATTTGCCGATTATTTACGCATAGTATTCATTATTTTGAAGTATGGTTACAATTCTCGGGTGAGAGAGGGGGGGGGGTACTTTTTCGGCTGATGGGATTTGTCACGGCAATAATTTTCCGTTTGGAGGGAAGTTTCCAGGGAGTGAATTTTACAGGAGAAATTTTACGCTGGAGGGATTTGCCAGAATTCTTTTACGAAATTTGTCCTATTTCTTGCTTTTTCTTTGCCGAGTCAATTCTACGCGTGGAGATGTTAAGGGTAATTGTTCAGGGTATTCTTTTTTAACCAGGATTGAATTGTCTAGAGCACAAATCCATGGGAAGGAGGGATTTTTCCATGGAGGTTAGGCCAGATTTCCTAGCATAATTTAAAAAACGACCAGAAATTATGGCGTTTCTCTTCCTCAACACCATGCCCTTTACGCGGAAGTTTCTTAGTACTTAAAAAAAACTTCTTATTGTTCTAATTAAACGAATATAGTGTTTTAGGAGTCATTCTGAAAGAATTGGGACATAATTCAAACTTTCGCTTAAAGAGCGAGGTTTTAAGGGGGAGCAACAACCCTCATATTCTGTTCGTTTTTTTTTTAAACAATATGAATTAAATCCGTATTGACAAAAAAAAACTTCTTATTGTTCTAATTAAACGAATATGGTGTTTTAGGAGTCATTCTGAAAGAATTGGGACATAATTCAAACTTTCGCTTAAAGAGCGAGGTTTTGAGGAGGAGCAACAGCCCTCATATTGTGATCATTTTAAATCTTAATGTTGCTCCTTACTTTTAGTTGAAAAACTGTTCTTTTTTTATTCAATAGACTTTAGTTGGACAATCTATCTTGGCTTTTTTCTACAATTGGCCATGACTCTGACTTTTCCCACAACTATTCCTTTTTTTTAAATAAAAACTAGAGTAAAAAACATTAGGAATTAAATCCGTACTGACAGTTTTAGAATTAAAGCGTATTTATGTTTCTTGATGCATTTTATGCTTGAACGAACTGAATTAGGTGGGATCCCTGACAAAACTACCAGCATCACCTTATTCGTCCCCTTTACATGCTTTTCCTAGCTTCCTTTCACTGAAACGATCACTCATGAATATAGAATAATTCTTTTTTTTAAGTTCTCACCGTTCCAGTAAAATACATTTTTTTCTATCTGCCTTTTATATTATGCATAGCTTTAGCCAATATTCTGTTTTGTTTTTTTTATATCGTTTTGTTCCAATTTTTATGACACTTGGTATTAACCAAGTGACATATAGCAATCGCAAATTCTGTCGGTCTGTCGGTCCCGGTTTTGCTACTTTAGGCACTTCCAGGTAAGCTAGGACGATGAAATTTGGCAGGCGTATCAGGGATCGGACCAGCTTAAATTAGAAATAGTCGTTTTCTCGATTTGACCATCTGGGGGGGGGGGGAGTGGGGGGCCCGTTAATTCGGAAAAAAGAGAAAAATTGAAGTATTTTTAACTTACGAACGGTAAATTAGATCTGAATGAAATTTGATGTTTGGAAGGATATTGTGTCTCAGAGCTGTTATTTTAAATCCCAACCGGACCTGGTGACATTAGGGGGAGTTAGGAGGGGGAAACCTAAAATCTTGGAAAACACTTAAGAGTGGAGGAATCGGGATGAAACTTGGCGGGAAAAATAAGCAGAAGTCCTAGATATTTGATTGACATAACCGGAACGGATCCGCTCTCTTTGGGGTAGTTGGAGGGGGGTGGGGTATTAATTCTGAAAAAAAAATGAGGCATTTTTAACTTACGAGCGGGTGATCGGATCTCAATGAAACTTGATATTTAGAAGGATATCGTGTCTCAGAGCTCTTATTTTAAATCCCGACCGGACCTGGTGACATTGGGGGGAGTTGGGAGGGGGAACCTAAAATCTGGGAAAACACTTAGAGTGGAGGGATCGGGATGAAACTTGGTGGAAAAAATAAGCACAAGCCGTAGATAAATGATTGACATAACCGGAACGGGTCCGCTCTCTTTGGGGTAGTTGGGGGGGGGGGGGTGTTAATTCTGAAAAATTAGAAAAAATGAGGTACTTTTAACTTACGAATTGGAGATCGGATCTCAATAAAATTTAATATTTAGAAGGATATCGTGTCTCAAAGCTCTTATTTTAAATCCCGAACGGATCTGGTGACATTGAGGGGAGTTTGGGGTGGGGGAACCTAAAATCATGGAAAACGCTTAGATTGGAGGGATCGGAATGAAAATTGGTGAGAAAAATAAGCAGAAGTCTTAGATACGTGATTTACATAATTGGAACGGATCCGCTCTATTGGGGGGGGGGGGGGGTTAGTTATGAAAAATTAGAAAAAATGACGTATTTTTAACTTACGAAGAAATGATCAGATCTTCATGAAACTTCATATTTAGAAGGACTTCGTAATTCAGATCCCTTATTTTAAATCTCAACCGCGTCCAGCGTCATTGGGGGGGGGGAAGTTGTGGGGACCAGAAATCTTAGAAAATACTTAAAGCAGAGAGATCAGGATGAAACTGGATGGGAAGAATAAAAATCTGTCTAAGATACTGTTAGACTGACATAACCGGACCGGATCTGCTCTCTTTGGTGGAGTTGGGGGGGGGGGGGGTAATTTTGAAAATTGAGGTATTTGTAACTTACGAAAGGGTGACCAGATCTTAATGAAATTTGATATTTAGAAGGATCTTGTGCTTTAAAGCTGTAATATTAAATTCCGACCAGATCCTGTGACATTGGGGGGGGAGTTGGAAGGGGAAACCGGAATTCTTGGAAAACGTGAAAATTTGGGCATTTTTATCTTACGAATAGGTGATCGGATCTTAATGAAATTTGATATTTAGAAGGAATTCATGTCTCAGAGCTCTTATTTCAAATCGCGACCAGATCTTTTGACATTGGAGGGAGTTGGGGAGGAATCTTGGAAAACACTATGAGTGGAGGAATCGGAATGAAGCTTGGTGGATAGAATAATGAAATGTCCTTGATATGTGATTGACGTAACCGTACTGGATTCGCTCTCTTTGGGGGAATTGGGGGGAGGGGCTCAGTGATTTGGCGAGTTTGGTGTTTCTGAACGTGCTAGGACGATGAAAATTGGTAGGCGTGTCAGGGAGCTGCATAAATTGACTTGATAAAGTCTTTTTCCTAGATTCGACCATCTGGGGGGCTAAGGGGAGAAGAAAAATTAGAAAAAAATAGGTATTTATAACTTACGAGTGGGTGATCGGATCTTAATGAATTTTGATATTTAAAAGGACATCGTGACTCAGAGCTCCTATTTTAAATCCTGACCGGCATTAAGCCTCTGACTTTCCTTTTAAATCAGTCTATTGATTGTTAGAATTTTGTTAGAGCTCATACCATATGAGCTCTTCGCTCATAGCTCTTCTTGCCTCGTCACAAGTGCCATATGAGCTCTTAGCTCTTGTTTTTAACTAGATAGCCTTGAATAATCACAAGCCTTGTACATTCAACTAAATCTAAAACTCTGCTTGAGGTCTAGAGTCAGCACGAAATTGTCATGAATTTATCTAGGCCCATTCCCCTTTAAAATACTCCACATCCAAACATATAGTTTTACTAAAATGTTCTAATTAGCCAAAAAGATTAGGTGTTTACCTGTATTTGATAACATCTTTTTGGTTTCGCAACTGACTAAGTTTTTATTTTAAATCTTACCAAAGTATTGGGGTCCCTGGCGTATTTCCAAAAAAAATGACTTCCAAAAGCATATTTCAGACAGTCAGATACCTTATTAAAATATACCCATGTGAAAACTTCGCAATAAAAATCGAAAAAGTGCTGATATTTTTGGTGAACTAGGTCACGGTTTGAGCTTTGCCCGAGACAAAGCTGAGTTCATCTCCCTCTACCAGTCAGACTGCTCATCTTGTAAAAAATATAGTAAAAAAAATAACTTACGGTATAAAAGTCAAATATAGTCATTGGCAGAAGTTCATCCATACTCCCTATGTCTTTCGAGAAACGGTTGAGAGTTCTTCCTACAAAAAAAAGACCTTAGCTCAAACGACAAGATATGCATTAATATTCGGAGAGTTCACGGCAACGAAATGCTTTTTTCCCCAAGGGGTGATCATATCAAACCAATGGCCCAAGAGGGTCAGGAGAGGATGACTCAAATGGAAATCAAAAGTTCAAGTGCCCTTTTCTAAGCGAACAAAAATACTGAGTGATGGAGAAGTGATATTTTTTGCCAGTTTGCAGTGTCAAAATGGCCCCCGTTTTTGGGCAAACTATAATTTTGTCCCAAAGAGGAGCAAGTTGTTATCGACCGAAAATTCTGAGACTGCATTTCGATTTTAAAGTAAAATAACCGGTATTTTTGTCTTATAGCCACCACAGTCAAGAAGTGAAGTAGAGTTAACCCTAATGAAATATACTTAAGTATGATGAATGTAAAATACTTTTGTAACAAGATTATGAAAACTACAACAGAGAATTATGGAATCAAGGCCCCCAGAACGCATTATGTTAAATGGTTTCGGTACTTCCTTGTAAGCTAGTACACACTCAAGAATTGAAGTTAGGTTAATCATAATGAAATATACCAAATACGATAAAATATAATAGTTTAGTAACAAAACTATGGAAACTACAACATAGAACTATGCAAGGTTGCCACCCAGACCGCATTACATTAAATACGTAATCTAAACTAACCTAACCAAAATATCAACTAAATACATAATTAAAATATAGCTACAGTGTAGTTTCCCACGGAGGCGAAGCTAATATTGTCTGGTATAAAGACCATGAAAACCGGTTGTTGTCGTATGTTCGCGATACAAAAATCTCCGAGCGTGGTTGCTTCAAGACACAAGTACCAAATAACCATACAGAAAGCTTTTAAGCTAAAAAGGCAGTAATACTTGCAAAAGAGCACATTCATTCCTGAACAGCAAACAGTCCTATGGTTAATATTGCCACTTATCTTAATACTTAATTTAACTACGTTGATTCACTACATTTTTCAGGAACTCATATTTAATGATGTGTAATTACGCATCAGCTATTATGAAGGACAGGCAAGGGGAGAGGCAGACCCCTACAAAACTACATCACAGTACTCAAACTGTACAAATAGCCATGATCCTTCTGACATAAAAAGAAAGTTGTATACAGGGGCAGGGAAGGATATAAGAGTGAATCTCTCGTCTTTTTTTTTATTTAGACAAAGACTGAACGATGGAACTGGGGAATAAAGGGCTTTCTACTTATTAAAATTGATTTGCTTCATAATTCATAAAATTGTTCAAAATGTTGCGGAACTGCGCAAAGGAGGAGCAGCGGATCTTCTTGTAGGCACGGAGGTGAGGGGACATATACCTAAAAAAGAGAAAATAAATCCCTAAATGTCTTAGTTCCCTATTGAGCTTTCAGATAAATATAAAAACTATTTTTTGGGAAGGGGATGATGGTGATGGAAATTAATATACAATCCTTCTTGCTTTCATTGAGGGAACTATTATTTTATTTTAATGGCTCAAAAACAAAGTTTTTCCGGAAGAAAATAGCAAAGATTAAAATTAAAAACCCAAATAACTATTGCTTGGCAGTTTTAGTAAGTTCGTGAAATTCTGAAAAATTAACACAACTGAAATTCCAAATCGACACAAAAAATTTGTTTTATAAATTTTACTATCAAAACACACCATGAGCATGTAGATGCCTACGAACAATTTCGCAGGAACGCCTAAGAGCATTAAGTTGAAACTTTTAATGTATGTTGATGCGGAATTCAAATTAACCAAAACGCACTACGTGCATACTATTACTACTACTGCTACTACGATTACTGCTACTAGTCAGGCTACTGGTATTAAAGTGAAAATTTCAGGAAATGTATAGGGTGTGTTTCAACTAAACCAAAACACACTATATGCATGCTGATTGTCAAAATGACATATAAGCAATGTTTTAGGAACAGCATTGGGTAATAAGTTGAAACTTTCAGCGCATGCTTAGGGAGATGTTGAACTAAAAGGCACTAATTGCACGTTACCCATATTACTATAATTACTGCTGCTAAGAGTACTAATTCAACTGCGGCTAAGGGTGTTAAAGTGAAACTTTTAGGGAATATTTAGAGGATGTTAAACTAAACCAAAACGCAATACGTGCATTCAGGGCGCCAAAAATATGTATGTATTCCTCAGGAACAACTTAGAGTATTAAGTTGGAAAGTTCAGGGCGTAGTAAGAGGTATGTTGAACTAAAAAGGCACTATTTGCATACTACTAATGCAATTGCTGCAACTAAAGCTAAGGGTATGAAGATGAAACTTTCAAGGAACGTTTAGGTTGATGTTAAACTAACTCAAAAACACATTTTATGCATACAGGTTGTCAAAAGGGTGTATCAGGAAGATCCCTGGAATTGTGTAGGGTATTAAGCTGAAACTTTCAGGTCATGTTAAGGGGGATGTTGAACTAACAAAAACAAACTATTTGCATAATAGTACTACAACTGGTAGTACTACTAATACTGCTACTGCTACTACTAACACTATTACTAGTAGCACAGCTAAAGTAACACTTTAGCACAGCTAAAGTAAAGGGCATTAAAATGAAACTTTCAAGGTATGTTGGCGAGGGTGTTGAATCCAATCGAAACACTATGTCGATTCAAGCAAGTAAAAGGGCATAAAATCGATATCCCAGAAAAAGTTTAGAGGATTAAGTTGAAACTTTCAGTGCATATTGAGGGAGATTGTTAAAGCCAATAAAAAGGTACTATGTGCATACTACTCCTGCTACTTCTACTACTATTAAGGCCAAGGGTATTAAAGAGAAATATTCAGGATATTTTGAGGGATTTTTACTTGAATTGAAACAGCATATGTGTATGTAGACTGTCAAAGAGCGCATCAGTGGCATTTTAGAAACGACTTAGAGCATTAGGATGAAACTTTTAGGACATGTTGAGGGGTAAATTGAACTAATAAAAATGCATTGTGTGAATATTACAACTATAAGCAGTAGTAGGACAACTACAGCCATTGCTTTTGTCACTACTATAGTTATGGCTGATGGTATTAATATGGAACTATCAGACTGTTGAGGAGGACGTTTGTCACAATCAAAACAGACCATATGCATGCAGGTTATCAAAATGGATATCAGTAATATCTTAGAAATAGATTCAAGGATTGAGTAGAAATTGTCAGGGAATAAGGAGTGGATGTTGAAGTAGACCAAAAAGGCAAAACGTGAATACTATTGCTGCAACTACTACTAATGCTACTATGGCTATCATTAATGCTACTCCTGATGCTTCTAGTACTACTTCTGCTTCTATGACCATCCACTACAATTGCTAATACTAAGGGTATTGGTAAAACTTCCAGAGAATGGTGAGGGTGGTGCTGAATTGAATCAAAACGTACTCTATGCTTGTGGGTCACAATATCCCAACAACACCTTAAGATATTAAGCTGAATCTTCCAGGGCTACAAATATTACTACCACTTTTGCTACTTGTACAACTATTATTGCTACTTTTACCGCTACTATTTAACTGAATAAAAATAGTTTTAAGTGTATCCATGTTAACAAAATTGACCTGGTTTTCCAGATATCCAGGCAGAATATTTTAGGATTGGATTACGAGTAGTATAAACAGAAACTTTCAGGGATGTTTTATTTTTCTTTAATTAAAATGACCTATTTGTATGTTGGTTGTCAATGATTCGTCGAAGCAATATCCCTCGAACGACTGAAGGAAATAAGTTGAAGCTTCAGGGGCTACTACTATCACTGCCTCTGCTCTTACTCTTGGACAAATCAAAAGGGTATAGGTGCATTCAAGTGTATGAAATAGCATAGATACAAAGTCCTAGGAACAGTAAAGAGTACTAAGCTTCATTTTTTAGCGAAATTTGATGCGTAAAACTAAATCAACATATTGACAAAGTATTTGGGGGAGGGCATTCTTATCTTAATGTCACGCAAAATGATTTCAACTACTAAGATATTGCTGAAAAAGATGAAATTATATTCAGGGATGATAACACATATTTCCCTCAATATACGGAGCTTTCTTTAATAGGTAATTTACTGGATATGGTCAAGGCATTTAATACCGCTTTACCAATGCAGCTGAACCTCATTTCCCCTATCTTCCAACAATGGAACGGTTGATTCCAAAATAAGTCTCAATGAACTGAGTAGCATTATGGACATAGTTAGAAAAGATGCATCCAGGTACATAGTTACAGATGATTTTGTCATAAATGAGATGAGCCTCGAGTTAAAGTTGCACAGGAATCAAGAATACTGAGTCCAGGAAGTGTATCTTTACGAGATTTTATTTTAATTTCATCTGCTCTAGGTCGTTTACAAACATACGGATTAGTTTTTCAATTCTACAATAGTTCAATTGACGAAGGTATTAATTCAAGACGTTTTTGACATCCTTTACACCTAAGGAAGCAAAACTCGAGCTATTACTTAAACTTATATCGAGAGCTGGGGTAAGAAGAATCAGATAGGGGCTAGTGTAAACCAAAAACTGGCTTACAAAGCCCAAAAGTAAGGAGGGATCTTAAATATGTTCAACTAAACTAAGAATCAAACTTTTTATTCTGACTTAAATGACTTTGAGGGTAAATAAATTAGTTAGCATGACAGACTTAAAGAGAGGGGAAAAGGGTAGATTATTTTATATACTAAAAATTAGAATCTAAATCTTGGTAAACTTAACTAAAAATGTTTTGATGGGGGATGAGACATGTGGTAAACGAAATAAATGTCAAATCAATTTGTTGGCTTTTATAGGAGGTTCGTCGTTTCAGTTTTGATACCGATTTGAAATTTTCAAATCTATCTTTTTTTATTGATATCTAGCTGATCTTTCGAATCAGCAAGTATGACCAAGCTACGTAATTTGCTTTCTGCAGAAATCAAACCAATAAATCTATTTACGCCACTCACGCTTATCATCTTTCCTCTTTCTAGAACGTTCGTCTCTTACAATTTTACTTAAATGGTCTTTTAAATGTACAAATGAGTAAAATAAGTAATTTACTTTTTACAGAAATCAAAATTCCATGTAACTACTCCACTCACTCTTGCCACCTCTCCTCTTTCTAGAGCACATTGTTCTTCTCTTACAACTTTATTTACATGATTTATTAAGTCTACAAGCATGAGTGAACTTATCTGAAAACCATAAGTGAAATATTTCTGGAATGGCTTGTAATATCAATTTAAAATTTTTATGGGGTTAAGGGAAAGAGGACTGCAAATTTTTCGCTAGAACTAAAATTTTTCTTTAGTTTGTCAAAAAGATTTTGGAGTTCAAAATTATGTTGAGCACAAAACATATTTAAGGCAATATAGCACATGTAACCAACGTAAATCAGACGCTATGAAACCCTAAGTTATATAAGCAGTTCATGTTTCTGGAACAATTTGGGGATTAAGTGAAAACTTTCAGGAAGTTTTAAGAGGAACTGATCAAAACTTAAACTTGGTGGGAAAGGATCAGAGAAAAAGAGATACATTAAATTTTTTTCCAATCCACTTAAAAGTAACAGACTACGAGCCCCTATGTAACTTAGTGTCCATCCAAGCTCAAATCAATAGATAAATTGAAGGATATTATGTGTAAATAGGTTATCAAAAGAGTATATCAGTAAAATCTCTGAAAAAGCTCAGCGGATTAAATCTAAATTGTCAGGGAATGTCAGTGAGATCAAAGACACCTTAATTTTTATTGTCCCAGTTCGTCTAAAAATTCTGTTTTATATGCCTCAATGGAAACTTATATTTCACGGTAAAATAAATATGAGCGTATTAGTCAAACCGGGTTATCAATATAGCTCATCTATAATATCTTGAAATCGCTATCCGGACCTGAGTCAGTTTTTATATTGACAACTAGTATTTTGTTTTCATATTGTGAGAAAATAAAGAACAAGTAAACTTGAGCGACTTTGGGCAAGACTGAGAAAATTGTACCTACGTTGCGCTATAAGTTTTCTACCTATTGGTGAAGATTTCTTTTTTTTTCTTTTTAAGTGGAAAGATAAACAGGCAACAATTTAAATATTGCTAAATCTAATTTCTGCTTGGTCTCACCTACCTTATTTCCCACCTCCAGTTTTAATACAAACAGATGAATAGAGAAAATATATAAATAAAAGCTTAGACAAAACATACCAATTGGATTTGTGTCAAAAAACCTAACAGGAGCACGGACCACACTTCTGAACATCCGATTATGCAGATTGACGGAAGATTTCATGCAAACGAGAAAAAATGCCACGGTCCTCGTCATTGAAAATATAAAAAGGCCAACAATCAGCCCAGTGTAGATCAACACATTGGTGTTTTGGTCCGTTCCGAAATACCCAGGCAGCGTGAGATTGCCGTTTGTGCTATTATCAATAACAGCAAACGAATCACCTAGAGAGTTGTCTCTCATTAAAACAGTACTAATTGAGCTTTCATTTTCTCTCTGGTTTGCAAGGTATTCTTCTTGATTCGTCCTAAAATCAAGATGGGTTTTAAGAAATTAAGACTGAAGGAACAAAGTCTAACAGTAACCGTTATTTTACAGAAAAAGATCAAATCAGTATTTAAAATGTAGCAATGAAAACCCCCTATTATGATATTATAAATATAAAATCGATATAAGTAAATCCCGAAAGTACGAAAAAATTTATAACAATCAAATCCAACTAACAAGAAGGGTGGGAACATTACTAAACAAATTCCTATAATAAGGTTGATATCAACTTCAACTCAACTTATATACAGGGTTCATTAGAAGAAAAAAGAAAGAAAAGATTACAAAAAAGAACAATACGGGAAAATACATAACCCTCCTTAGGTTTTCGCTTGCTTTGAGTAACCCCTTAAATATAGGAATAAAAATTTGAAAAACACAAGAAAAAAAGAAAGAGAAAGAAACCTGAATTTATGCAACTCCTAGTCGCACCAACCCTTCCTTAATAAGATTCATTACACTTACCAGCAAACCCAAAAAACCCCTTCTTCTATTCAACAAAAATTAAACAATTTTTTTTTCTTTTTTTTTTTATTTTATTTAGCGAACTTGAGAGAAAATGAACTTTAATTCAACTATGATTCAAAAATCATAAAACCGAAGACAAATTGTTTTATGATCTCAAAGAAAATCACACATATTCACCGTTTTTTTAAAGATAACTCCAAACTTTCGGCCTAACCGACGCATTGAAAATAAAGATCTAGTTCTAACGACTGGAAGTATCCTTATGTTACTCGCATATCGCGTAGGATAATTTTGTGCTTCATCACCAGAAATAAATAAATTTAGGAAACACTTAGGAACAAATTTGGAACTATACTTATACATGAATAGTGCACGAGATAATTTTCCAATACCCGACAGTTAGAGGCTGTTTTAGGGAAGGGCAAGGAGACGCTTAATTCAGGCACAAAAATTTAAGGGGCACAAAATCTCAAATAAATAATCTAACGGTTATAATAATTTTTGTGATTTCTGGAATATTTTTTATTAAATTCAGGGGGAGGGTGCAGTTGGCAGTACGTATTAGCAATTTGAATCCAAGATTCTCGTTTTTCCTATATCTTCATCATCATTTCTTGAAAATAAAAGCAAGAAGCAATAAAAGTAAATAATGCGATAATTAGATCCCATTCAGTTGTTCCACGAACTCAAAGATATAATAGATAATTCAATACGGACCCTTCTATTCAAATGCTGTTCATAATGCCGTCGCAAGTTGTGTCCTGGTCAAACTCTTTTGCGCTTCCCTTCAGGGCACCACTCATGTTATACCTGGGAGTCAACCCTCTGGCATACAAAGAACGTGGCCAAGGTACGTCCATCTCCTACGTTTCACAAGGTGAGTAACTATTAGTTGACGAGGGAACTTCTATATTCGTTACCTTTTCTTGCTATGAAGAGTTCAGTATTCTTTAAAGGCACATGTTTCAAACAGTTCGTGGTAACGAACTGTAGTAAGGAGCGACCCCACTCAATAGTAACCAAAACTCTAAAAAATGGAACTTTAATACCAATAGCTACATCAAAAGAATCGCATTTTAATGCTGATTTTAAATATATAAGTTTCATTAAGTTTAGTCCTACCTATCAAAAGTTACGAGATTGAGAAATTTTGCCTTATTTTAGAAAATAGGGGAAAACACCCCCTAAAAGTCATACAATCTTAAGTAAAATCACACCACCAGATTCAGCGTATCAGAGAACCCTATGGTAGAATTTTCAAGCTCTTATCTACAAAAATGTAGAATTTTGTATTTTTTGCCAGAAGACAGATCACGGATGCGTGTTTATTTGTTGTTTTTTTTTTGTTTTTTTTTCCCAGGGGTGATCGTATCGACCCAGTGGTCCTAGAATGTTGCGAGAGGGCTCATTCTAACGGAAATGAAAAGTTCTAGTGCCCTTTTTAAGTGACGAAAAACTGGAGGGCACCTATACCCCCACCCACGATTATTATTTTCCCAAAGTCAACGGATCAAAATTCTGAGATAGCCATTTTATTCAGCGTAGTCGAAAAACCTTATAACTATGTCTTTGGGGACGACTTACTCCCCCACAGTCCCCGTAGGAGGGGCTATAAGTTACAAACGTTGACCAGTGCTTACATATAGTAATGGTTATTGGGAAGTGTACAGACGTTTTCAGGGTGATTTTTTTGGTTGGGAGGAGAGGTTGAGAAGAGGGGGATATGTTGGGGGAGCTTTCCATCGAGGAATTTGTCATGGGGGAAGAAAAATTCCATGAAGGGAGCGCAGGATTTTCTAGCATTATTAAAAAAAAAAAAAACAATGAAAAAATAATTGTGAAAAAGTTTTTTCAACTGGAAGCGGCATTAAAAGTTAAAACGAAAAGAAATTATTACGCATATGAGGGACTCACCTCCTCCTAATACCTCGCTCTTTACGCTAAAGTATTTTTAGTAATTTCAACTATTTATTCTATGGCTTTTGTGATTCAGGGGTCATTCTTTATGAATTGGGACAAGATTTAAGCTTTAATGTAAAGAGCAAGGTACTGACGAGGGGGTGATCCCCTCATATATGTACTAAAAACATGAGAATACAAAAGTTCGTTACGTAAGCTACTTTATAAGTTACGTATATCTTTTGCTAATAAAACATTCCTAAAAAATTAAAAGTTCTAGTTGCCTTTTTAAGTAACCAAAAAATCGGAGGGCAACTAGGCTTCCTCCCCCGCTCCTTTTTTCTCAAAATCATTCGATCAAGACTATAAAAAAGCCATTTAGCCAAAAAAAAATAAATATGCAAATTTCGTTTTAATTATTCCTCTGCGGAGAGCCAAAGTCAAAACATGCGTTGATTCAAAAACGTTCAGAAATTAAATAAAAAAACAAGATTTTTTAACTGAAAGTAAGGAGCGACATTAAAACTTAAAACGAACAGAAATTACTTCGTATATGGAAGGGGCTGCTTCCTCATCAACGCCCTGCTCTTTACGCTAAAGTTTTTTACTGTTTTAAAAAGAAGAGTTGAAGAAAGAGTCAAACTTTAGCGTAAACAGCGGGGCGTTGATGACTCATCAACCCTTTCATATACGAAGTAATCTCTGTTCCTTTTAAGTTTTAATGTCGCTCCTTACTTTCAGTTAAAAAAACTTGTTTTTTGTATTTAATTAAAAGATAGGACGTGTTCCGCCGGTTGAAGATTTAGTTTCCAGCATTCACTTGCATAGAGGAGAATGAACGTCTCATTGCTATTCATGAGGCGGAGCTTCAAGCGCTTAGAGTATTTCCTATTGCGCCAGATTAGTTTCAACTTATCAAAGCTGATGTACCTCTTGATCCTCTCTTGATTTTGTTTACTATTTCATCATTATAATCAATCGGACTCCCGAGGTACTTAAATTCATTAACCTGTTGAATTGCTTTATCTTTGCATTTCAGTGACAGCGGACAGTCAGATGTAGCCATGCATTTTGTCTTACTGACATTCAATATAAACCCCGCTTTTTTGGCATTTTCATTTATGGCGTCGAGTAGCAGCTGAAGTCACTGATTCACTTCTTAGAGATGAAAAACGACGCCAGCGAAGTCCGGTTCAGAGATCTGTCGGCTGCAAATCCTCACTCCAGGGCCCGGACACTGCCTTAGGATGTATTCCATGACTACAACAAACAGGAGAGGGAATAGGACACATTCCTGTTTGACACCAGATATTAGCTTGAAGAAATGCGCGTTCCAATTTTCTATGCGCACAAAAAATTTACTATCTTCATAGGGCACGATTATCATTTTGACAAGTTTATCAGGTACTCCGTAACAATTCTAAATCTTTTAAAAAGTCTTTCAATCAACAGAATCGAATGCCTTTTCTAAATCAATGAAGAGCATATATATAATTTTTGTCCCATTCCCTGGATTCTTTAACGATGAGTCTAAGAATGAAAACAAGATCAGAGCAAGGCCAACAAAGCCAAAACCCGTGTTGCTCTTCGCTGATGTGTGAGTTTAGTGCTGTTTTTAGGCGTTGTAATATGACTGCAGCTAGTATTTTACTAGGCAGAGACGTTAAGTTCGATAAGATAACATATTTGTTTCAAAAAATCTCTACATCAAGCCCACAAAGGGCCGAATTTGGACTTAGGAGTCCAACAAATCATATGGTTACACAAAAACTGGCAAAAAAAGCAAAAAACAACACCGAACAAGAAAAATCATTATGAATAATCTTTTATGAGTCAATAATAACAAATACACATCAGAAAAAAATTAAAAGAGACATTAAAAAAGGGGGGGCAAAATAAACAAATATATACGAAAAAAGAACAAGATATAAGTATATATAAAAATTAAAAGGGACACTAAAAAGTGCTAATGATTTAACTGCATAAAGTCAATAAAAAAGTTAAGAAGATTAAAACTGGTCAAAAAAAGGGGAGAAGGGACAAAAATAAGTGGATAGAGACAAATAAAGAGAACAAAATATAAAATGCACAAAAATTAAAAGAAAAACTAAAAAAAGAATGGGTGGGGGGTAAAACAAGCAAGTAAGTGCATGGGAAGCACCATAAGCCAATAAAAAAATAAAAGAAGAGGGAGAAACTTTTGGGATATTTATTCATTTTTTCTGTGATGAAGGGGACGAAATAGGAAGGGCTCAGAAACAGCTCGAAGCGGTCGTCATCTGGATGGGGAGTGATGTTTGGGGAAAATACTTGCCGTCAGAGAGTTTGTTAGTGCACTCTTTGCAAAACGGTGGCACAGCAAAACCCTCGTGCGCTCAAGTGTTTCCAAACTAGCTTTTTTTAGGAGCAGAAAGTATGGCACCTTGCTTTCTTTGAAAATTATTCGCAAGGCTCTTTTTAAATTGATTCATTTTTTTCTGATTCTTCGCGAGAGATACTAGAGTGTCAAACCATACAAGCATATTCGAGATAGGGGCGGACAAAAGATGTGTAAATCCTTAAGGAGTGGGAAGGGGGACGCTAAATTTACTTAGGAGCTTAAGGAGGGAGATAAACACATTAGCTCTGTAGATGATGTCTTTAACGTGGATATAAAATTTGAAGAAATTGTGACACTAAGTAGTTTAAATGAGGACACAGAAATTTCACGAGACATAGGATTAAGAAAATAGGGCGAGGGTTTGAGGAAGCAAATGGGCATTATCAAGGACTTAGAGGGGTTTTTTAACCTATAAAAATCAGACCAATCGTCAGTATTCAGCCACATACCAAAAGAAGGAAGACTAGAATTTTGAAGATGGCGGTAAGCGCAATAAGCTAGTAAGAAAGAATACTTGACGTCGTTTGGGGGGAGAGGGCATTACCCCCTCCTCCAATAATTTGTAGAAAAAACAATAATTCATTAAGTAACTAAAAATGTTGCTCGTTTGAAGCTTCAAATTCAGTCTTTACTTCGATACAATTTTTTTAATTAATCCCAGCTCGTTTTTAATGTAAAAAAGCGAAAAATAGTAGTCTATTGCGCTTCCTCATTAATATTTATGCAAATATACTGCCTTTGAAGTCTTATCATTAAGGAAATAGGTCATCTATTTCTTACTGAAAACCTGCTAGACCATATACTCACATAATATACTTCAACTTTCATAAAGAATATATTCCTATGAATGTTACAGAAGAAAAAACATAAAGAATGCATTCTTTAACTTTCTCATTACTTAAACGTTCCTTCCAATCCTTCAACTAATAAAAGATTCATGATTTTTGAAACTAAGGCATTCAGCAACAATTTTGCGCTTGACTACATAACTATCTACTTGTATATCAGCAATGCAGGGATATTAATTAAAAGATTTAAGATGGTAAATAAAAACTTCAGTTCTTATAAATAAGAACTACAAAAAATGCTCTATCGTCATTTGTTTTTAACTATAAACAGTATGTATCTTGAAGCTTAGGTTTCTTCTATATCAAAGTAGCAGGTTTAAAATGGAAACAATCAAATCATCATATTAATCGAAGTTGCCAGAAAAGAAAATACTCATGGGATAGCTTTTGACTCCCCATCGTTTCTCCCTTTTGATATGTGCGTGTGTAGGAGGGAGGGGGAGTTTCCCAAACTTCATCTCTTTTGCTTCATTTGGGTTCCAGTTAGTGCAAATTCTTGTGAATATACTATTATTATAGCCATTAGGGCGCCATCTTTTCAACAGAAAGTTTAATTATACATACCAATAGGTAAGCCAATATTCAGAGCCACTAAATAAGACTTGCGTAATGAGATTGCAAATGACTAAAAGAACCATAACTATCCATCCTCCGCCCGCTAAAAAATAGTTTTTGTAAGTTGCCATCGTAATATTCCCTCTTGTGCGCATCTCTTGTATCACTATTGGCTCATCCTTTTGCTAAGAAAAGAGAAAAAAAACAAAGCATCAAATAAAGGCATGAAATACAAGTGAAAAGGGTAAGAAGAAAAAACTTACGAGTTCGTGTTAGTGTGGGAGGGGGGGAATTCCAGTCTGGGATAATTTTCTATAGCCTATTTAATAATTTAAAAGTAATTATCATCATGTGAATGAGCAGTTTCCTGCTTAAATAGTTGCATTTTATTCTAAGGACCTGATTCACAGATAACTTTGCGACCCTCTCAATTAGTTGATGCATGTAGTTACAAAATTTTGAAGCAATCACCCATGGCTCCCACATAGCTCCCACTATGTCAAAACAAGAAAGCAAATATTATACAGAATAAGCCTGTGAAAGCGAACATGATACAAGTTATTTTACAAAATAAACGAATGTCTCCATATTTCTACATAAGACATTAATGCTATAATTATAAATAAATAGAATTTTGAACAAAAACAAATACTATAAGTTACAAATAAATTCAATCAATTTTATTGATCTCTTTAAGGCTTGATCTCTCTTTTCAAATGATTTCTGGAAAATAAGTCGATACACATCTAGTTAGTAGTATACCTCGCATCGACTTTGTAGGGTCTATTGAGAGCTTCCAGCACACCGGTAAGGAGCTTTTGTACGAATAGCCCTAGCCTAGCTCCCTGACTAGTAATGACCTTGAGATAATATTGGCAAGGACCACAGTAATTTGTACGATATCCCAACCAACGTCCATGAGCTTTTTATTGAAAGATCTTGAGCTAGGTCCCTCAATATCAATGGTATTACTTTTTACCGTTCTCGTTAAAGAGTTTCTCTTAAAGAGTTCTCGGTAACTCAATTTTATACCTTAAGATTAGATGAACTTATTGGGATGAAATTTTCAGGGACTTTTGAAGGAGGAATGTTGGAAAGTAAAGAGCAACTTCAAAACTTAAAATACATTTTTCTAACATCTAAGGATTGGATAAATCTCTCCACCAAAAATTGGCCCCTGCAAAAAAAAGTTGCTTCTTAAGATAAAGTTTTTGAATTGAATTTTTCCTGTTTTTATGTATAATAATAAATTCTCAAGCGTTTCTTTTTTAACTTTAAGACTCAATGATCGTAATTAATGTTTTTAAAAAATTCTTCTTAAGAGAAGAAGGTCAATACAACTACATTAATTCCTTATATTTTTCTTGTATGTTCAGAGACTGGCAACATTCAGTCTCAATTATCATCAGACAAAAAAAATGTGTCATTACATATTTGCATCTGTACATTACTGACACATATTTTTAGATAGTTGTTAGAAGCAATTATAGCCTAGTATTTAGCTTTTATAATTACTGGTAATTAGCATCAAATCAGTGATGCTGTGATGTATTTCAATTAAATTCTTGTGTCTATCGTCCATATTTAACAACATCAAGCTTCATCAGCACTATGTCCAATAGCTAAAATTATTTTTTTTTGCAATTAATTTGTGGTAACTAGTTACACTAATTACGAAACTTTGCTATTCTTTATACATGAAGCATTGCTTAAATTCCTTTTCCAAAATCAATTATTTCGCATAAAACAAAAAAATATTATTCTTAGAGAGCACAATAAGCAAATTGTAAAATTATAATTCAGCCTAGAGAGGATCCCTTATCGTTTTTGATTTCATTTTAAGTGAGGCACATCCAAGTATGTAGAGACTTAATAAGGAAGGACCTAAAACCAAAAACATAAAAAAATTAAAAGAAAAGATAAAAATTGTGCTACAAGCAGGGAAAATCATTGATATGAAAAAGTTTCAGAATATATAAGAAGCTAAAGGAAGACGATATTTCTTTATCTTTTTAGGACAATCAAATACAAATATCTGACCTAAATAAAAAAAAAAAAAAACATCTTAAATCTTTCTGAAGTTGTATAACATTTCTTCAGTTGTTTTTTGTTCCTATGTCATGATTACATTGATCCTTATTACTATATACTAATCCTCATAATCGCAGAGACAAACATAATTTACGTAACAGCGAAAAGATAAATAAAATACGCCTTGAGAAGGAGTGGGATGGTCTGGTCAATTAAGAAGATAAACTTGTCTCTAACGATCATTGATACTATGGATTCATTGATACGCCAAATAGGTGGAAGTCAAGAAGGGGGCTAAAACAAGCATTCTATTGCCTCTCAAGTAGAATCCTGACGGCGCCAGAAAAGATGATCAAAAATTTGCCTCTGAATAAAATTTTTGAACCTGTTCAGGAGGGAGGGGAAAACCCGCAATATTCTTTGAGAGGGTGAGCTCCAGCTATTCTAAGAGTATAAATAATAACTCCAGAATAGTTGTCTGATTCGAAGTAATACTTTAGACTGAAAATTGTCTATCCAAGTTTGAACGTAAATCAGTATGCCTTTGACAGACAAAATTCTGGTGTGTCTTTCGATTCCTTATTATTACAAATGCTTTAACCTACCCCTACTCGTGCCTTAAGGAGGGAATGTAAGCAATAACTTTGCGTTTCCGTGCACAAAGACCGAAACGGCGGTACTTTTATGGCCCGTTTAACCTGCCAGGTTGAGGAGAGTCTAACCAGTCCCCGCTGGGACTAGCCTAGGACCAAAAACACAAAATTTTATACTTTTGATAGTTTCTTAATTCTCAACACTTTATATTTAACAAATACGTAGCAATTTGATCAAATTGCTATGTATTACTGTGCATATCAAATTACTGCGCATATGTTGTCCATAATTTCAGTACGAAGCTAAAATCAAACTCTGATCAAATTCATAACCAACCTTTTCTTTACTTTTTTAACAAAATAAGTAATTTGATCTGTAACGACAATCCAACAAAGAATCTAGAAATCAGATTCTTCCTTCTAATCTCACCCCCCCCCCAACTCTACTTGAAATTAAATTTTTCAAACTATTGACCTAAATAAACTATATTCTAAAATCTAGCAATTCCTGCTAGTTTCTCTTTGGCACTTTCGTTTGTTTTATATTCTTTCTTCATTCTTCGTTTTTGAATCTTTCTATCTTCGTTGTTCCTTTTTTTCATCAATTAATTTTTTGTCTACTTTCTCAAAAGCTACGGTCTAAAGTATCTTTTAGAAACAATTTAAGATCTAGTTCACTTGAAGAGGGCGGAGGAGGGAGGGGAAAAAATTCCAAACTTTCACGGGATGTTACATACATTCCAAAGTTTCACAAGGAATTACCTGGTCACAAGGAATTCTTGACCAAAACTACGGCAGATTCCCACAGTAACAACCAAAGCATTAAAAATCATTCAATCATAATACTGAAATATTTTCCGTTATATAGTTAAAATCAACCAGCCCTTTTTACGACATTTTTTAAGGGGACTAACTCAAGATACTACAAATGTGGCTGGAGTTTATCTACTTCACCTTATCAGACACACTTTTGACCGATCCATTCCTTATCAAGCTGCCATTTTTAGCAAATTTTGCTGAATTCATTCCTTGACTAGAGATGGAACCGCTCAGAGACCTGAAAAAAAATCATAATTTTAAGAAGTCGAAAACAAAGGTCTATTGGTAAGTGAAATATTCGAAGCTTAAGTAACTCCTTCGTTGAAAAATCTTACATTTTCTGGATATGGAAGTGTCTAACTTTGGACTTTTTTTTGTTAGTCATGAATATGAAACAAGGCATAACATCCATAATATTTTCATAAGCACGACAAACATAAAATCTTCAATGAAAACAACGAATATTCACAGACTATTACATAAAAGCGTTTCACAAAAAAAAGACTAAGGTGAATAGAAACAAAGTCTTGAAAATTTCAATCTTAACTTGAACTTAAATTGCTACTAATGAAAAAATTAAAGCCAAAACAAAGATAAAATAAGTAAGATAATCTAAGTAGGATTTAAGTAATATTATGTTAACTAAAAAATGAGAAAAAAAAATGAAGTGAATAATCCATTCCAATTTAGAGCGAACAGAGAGCACAAAAACAGACGTTGAGCTATATCACCCCCCTAAACTTTCTAAAAATCATAGTACCATTTGCGTTTTACTGAAAAAAAAAATCAATGCAAAGATTTCCTCTTTTATAATTATAATTTCACAAAATCAAGATTTACTGAGATTACAAATAATTAATGTTATTATATATTAAACAATCAGTCACCTTTCACTAATTCTTTCCAATCATCTTGAATAATAACAAGAGCTAAGAGATCATATGGCACTTGTGATGAGGCCGGAAGAGCCAAGAGCTCATATGGTATGAGCTCTAGCAAAATTCTAAGAATTAATAGGTTAATTTAAAAGGAAAATCAGAGGCTCAATGCCTGTCGGGATTTAAAATAAGAGCTCTGAGTCACAACGTCCTTCTAAATATCAAAATTCATTAACATCCGATCACCCACTCGTAAATTATAAATACATAATTTTTTCCAATTTTTCCTCTCCCTTCAGCCTTCAAGATGGTCGAATCGGGGAAAACGACTTTATCAAGTAAATTTGTGCAGCTCCCTGACACACCTACCAATTTTCACTGTCCTAGCACGTCCAGAAGCACCAAACTCGCCAAAGCACTGAGCCCAACCTCCCCTAAATCCCACAAAGAGAGCGGATCAAGTAGGGTAACGTCAATCATATCTATGACATTTGCTTATTCTATCCACCAAGTTTCATCCCGATTTCTCCACTTTAAGCGTTTTCCAAGATTTCCGGTTTTCCCCTTCAGCTCCTCCCCAATATCAACAGATCTAGTTGGAATACCTCAATTGTTCTCATTTTTCCAAATTAACATCCCCCAACTCCCCCAAAGAGAACGGATCGATTCCAATTATAACAATCACGTACCTATAACTTGTGCTTATTCTTCAAGCGTTTTCCATGATTTCCGGTTTCCAAGATTTCTGTTTCCCCCCTCCAGTCCCCTATTTCTCCGGATCCAATTCAAATTGAAAAGGAATCATCTGAAACATAAGATCCTTCTATATATCAAGTTTCATTAAGATCCGATCACCTATTCATAAGATACCTCAATTTTCAGGTTTTCCAAAAATTCTGAATTTTTCAGAATTAACCCTCCCCCCAACTCCTCCAAATAGAACGGATCTGTTCCAGTTATGTCAATCACGTATCTAGGACTTCTGATTATTTTTCCGCCGAGTTTCATCCCGATCCCTCCACTCTCAGCGTTTTCCAAGATTTTAGGTTCCCCCGAACTCCCCCCAATGTCACCGGATCCGGTCGGGATTTAAAGCAAGAACTCTGAGACAGGATATCCTTCTAAATATCAAATTTCATTAAGATCCGATCACCTGTTCGTAAGTTAACAATACCTCGTTTTTTTCTATTTTTTCCGATTTAACCATACCCCCACTCCCCCCCCCCAGATAGTCGAATCGGGGAAACAATTTAATTCTAATTAAATCTGGTCTGGTTCCTGATACGCCAGCCAAACTTTTTCGTCCTAGCTTACCTGGAAGTACCTAAACTAGCAAAACCGGGACAGACAGACTGACAGACCGACCGACAGAATTTACGATTGCTATATGTCACTTGGTGGATACCAAGTGCCATAATTAAAAGGGACACTAAAAGGTGCTAATTATTTAACTGCATAAAGTCAATAAAAAAGTTCAGAAGATAAAAACTGGCCAAAAAAGGAGAGAGGGGACAAAAATAAGTGAATAGACACAAATAAAGAAGAGAGGGAATTTGGCCTGTGATGTCATTCCTTTTGTGCACTGTTGTTGATGTAATTGAAAAAAAAAACACTGCTCAAACTAAAAACTCGTTTTTGGTAATTAATTAAATAAAAAAATAGTTTTTTTTCGACTGAGAGTAAGGAGCAACAGTAAATATTGAAACCAACAGAATTTATTACGTATATGAGGGGGATTTCCCCCTCCTCAACACATCGCTCTTCACGCTAAAGTTTTCAGCACTTTATAAAAGTTACTTATTGTTATAACTAGACAACCCTTGTGTTTCAGGAGTCGTTTTTAAAGAATTGCGACAAATTTTAAAATTTAGCGTAAAGAGGAAGGTCTTGAGGAGGGGGAAACCCCCCTCATATACGTAATAATTTCTGTTCGTTTTAAGGTTTAATGTTGCTCCTTATTTTCAGTTGAAAAATCTTATTTTTTATTTAATTTTTGGTCGTTTTTAAAATATCGCCAGGATAACCGGCTCCACTTCCACGAAAAGATCCCCTCCCCACGGGAATATCCTCTGGAAAATTTAATCCTGGCAAAAGTTTACCCCAGACAATTAATCTTAAAATCTCCAAACGTAAAATTGAAGCGATGAAGAGAAAGCAAGACATGTAAAGAAATTTAGTGTAGGAATTCTGACAAATTCCTCCAGTGTAAAATTACGCCTAAAAAGCTCATTCTCTGGAAACTTTCTTTTCCAAGGTATTTTCTTTCCTTGCAAAATCTCCCCAGCAGAAAATTCGTCCCCCTATCCCCAACCTTAATATGAATGAATACTTCCCAATAACAAGTACTATAGATAAACAATGTGTAAATTTCACGATTTGAAGATCTTTCCCCAGGGGTTAGGGGAGGTCAAGCAATCTTCAAAGATATGGTTGCTAGGCCTTTCGTTTATGCTGAACAAAATAGCTATCTCAAAATTTTGCTCCGACGATTGTGAGAAAAACGGGGCATGGGAAGGGCCTAGTTTCCCTCCAATTTTTTTGGTCACTTAAAAAGGGCACTAGAACTTTTCATTTCTGTTAGAATGAGCCCTCTCCCGACTTTCTAGGCCCACTGGATCGATATAATCACTCCTGAAAAAAACGCATCTGTGATCTTTCTTCTGGCAAAAATTATAAAATTCCATATTTTTGAAGATAGGAGCTTGAAACCTCTACTGTAAGGGTTCTTTGATTTACTTAATCTGATGATGTGATTTTCATTAGAATTCTATGATTTCTTGAGGGTCTTTCTCCCTTTTTGAAAATAGGACAAATTTTCTCAGGCTCGTAGCTTTTGATGGGTAGGACGAAACGTAATGAAACTTGTATATTTGGAATCAAACAGTTCATGGAAACGAACTGTCAGTAAGGAGCAACCCGGCTCAATAGTAATCGGAACTCTAAAAAACATAATTTTGATACCAATAAATACATTAAAAGAATCAGATTCTTATGCTGGTTTTAAATATATAAGTTTCATCAAGTTTAGTCAGACCCATCGAAAGTTACGAGCCTGAGAAAATGTGTCTTATTTTCGAAAGAACGGGAAATCATCCCCTAGCAGTCACAGAATCATAATGAAAATCCCACCGTCAAATTAAGAAAATCACACTTATCAGAGAGCCTACTGTAGAGGTTTCAAGCTCCTATATGCACAAATGTGGAATTTTGCACTTTTTTTCCATAAGAAACATTACGGATGCGTGTTTATTTTTTTTTTCAGGGGTGATCGTATCAACCCAGTGGTCGTAGAAATTCGCGAAAGGGCTCATTCAAGCGGAAGTTTAAAGTTCTAGAGCCCTTTTTAAGTGACCAAAAAATTGGAGGGCAACTAGGCACCCTCCCAAGATTTTTTCCCAAGTCACCCAACCGAAACTCTTAGATAGCCATTTGGTTCAGCATAGTCGAAATATCTAACACTATGTCTTTGACGACGACTAATTCCCCTCAGTTCCAGGGGGAAGGGCTGCAGGTTGTGAACTTTCCCCATTGTTAGCGTATAGCCTTTATTACTGGTAAGTTTTACAGACATTTCCAGGGGGTATTTTTTCCGGTGGGGTGCCAGGGGGATTACGTTACGTTGGAAAATCTTTCCGTGGAAAAATTTTCATGAGAATGATAATTTTCATGAAGGAGCGGGGGGCTGGATATCAAGCCCCCCTTCAGTCCCCACCAAGATTTTTTCAACTGAAAGTAAGGAGTAACATTAAAACTTAAACCGAACAGAAATTATCACACATATGAGAGGGTTCATCCCCTCGTCAATGCGTCAATGCCTTACACTGAACCATTTTTAGTAATTTCAAAAGAGCTACTTACTCTAATTAAACGACGTTTGTGATTCAGGGCTTATTCTTAAAGAATTGGAACACAATTCGAACTTTAGCACAAAGAGCAAGGTATTGACGAGGGAGCGAACTCCCTCATATTACGCATATGAGGAAGTTCACCCCCTCGACAATATCTCGCTCTTTACGCTAAAGTGTGAATTTTGTAAAATAATGGCCGATATAAGCAATAATTTGTTTGTGTTATTTTCCAGCCAATGATAGCATTTAATTTTACCTTAAGCAGCTTCATAAATATGATTTTTATGTGATAATAAACCAAAGATATTGTATGTGTTCGGCTTGTGGTTGTTATTAAAAAACAAAACAAAAAAAAGTTTTTTCCAGCTGAAAGTAAGGAATAACATTAAAACTTAAAACGAACATAAACTATTACACACACACACACACACACACAATATATATATATATATATATATATATATATATATATAAATATATATATATATATATATATATATATATATATATATATATATATATATATATATATATATATATATATATATATGTATATATATATCAAAGATCTTTTCTTATATTTATTTCAGTCATTTGAAAATTGCTCAACTTGTGACTCTCATTTTCATAAGTTTCGACCTCTTTGGTCGTTTTGTTACTATGCCTTACAAAATTAATTCCACAAATATTGCTAATTTAGGTTACGTGTGAGAATCTCTCCAATAAGAAATTTCTCGTGGGGGAAGGGAATTTTACACAGAGGGGGAGCTGGATTTCCTGACATAATTTAAAAACGATCAGCAATAAAAGAAACAAGTTTTTCAACTAAGAGCAGAAAGCAACATTAAACTTAAAACGAACGGAAAACATTACGTATATGAGATAAGTTGCCTTACGCTGAAGTTTCTTTTTTAAACTTTTAAAAGAGGCTATTATTCTAATTAAATAGTCTTTGTGATTCAGGAGCCATTCTTAAACAACTGAAACAAAAATCAAACTTAGGTTATTATACGGTTATTATTAGTTTAAAAAAAGTAAAATTAATATGTAAATTTTGTTCTAATCATTCATGTACGGTGAGCCAAATTTAAAACCTGCATTAATCCAAAAACTTTCAGAAACTAAAAAAGAAAAAACAAGTTTTTTTAACTGAAAGTAAGGAGCGATATTAAAACTCAAAACGAACAGAAATTATTCCGTATATGAAGGGGACTGTCCCCTCCTCAAGACGCCACTCTTTACGCTGAAGTTTTTTATTGTTTTATAAAGAAAAGTCCTGAGAAAGAGTCTAACTTTAGCGTAAAGAGAGGGGCGTTGAGGAGGGGACAGACCATTTCATATACGGAATGATTTCTGTTCTTTTTAAGTTTTAATGTCACTCCTTACTTTCAGTTAAAGACATTTTTTTTTTTTGTTTAATCAGCGTGATAAGCCAACTCTTTTGATACATCTATCGGTATCAAATGTTAGTATTTTAGAGTTTCAGTTACTGAAACTCGACCAGCCGAGTCGCTTCTTACTTACAGCTCGTTACCACGAACAGTTTGATACTTCTATCCAAGCGCCTTTTATCTTTACGTTGAACGTAACTATTTGTTTTAATTTCTGTTTTTCTGACTATCATTTAATTTTGTTCATTCTAAGATTCAATGGTAGATTATATGACTTTATTTCTCCTTGTCTTAAGCTCTGATAAATAATTTTTTTTTTCATTAATTTCCATTTGTTTCGATTGCTAGGGTTTTATTATGTGTTAATTTATGATTTACTATGAAGATTGATTCACTATCGATGAAACAATAAACCATGAGAAAATTGTTTGACCATCTAAATTCCTTCTATTTTGAGGATATTGCTGACCAATCCATTTTTTACTGATTATTGGAACTAAGAAAAGAAGAAAATTTACTTGACATTGTGATTGTCTTCCTTTTTTCACCCCCTTTAGTTTCAGCAAATACTTATCAAGTTCAGTTAAAACTACAATTGAAAGTCGAAGGGGCAATTCCCTGACCACCATCGATTATTCATCAAGACCAACGATGATCAGATTATCTTTTGTAAATGCTATGATCTAAGTAACCTACGGTAATATTATCAACAAAATTCTAATTCCATTGCTACACAAGAAACTGTACTTCTGTAGTTACTATAGTCACTACAGTTACAGTCACAGTTACTATATCACAGTCACTCACAGTTATAGTTACAGTCACTCACAGTTACTATATCGTCCTGGCCGAGTGGGTTGGAGCGCCGGGTTCGAGATCCCTTGTCTGAGAGGACGCGGGTTCGAATCCCGGTGTACCCAATTCTTCAGTTTGGGACGGGGGTCAGTGGCGTGACTCTGTAAACTTAGCCAGAGTCGCCAGCTCTAAATGGGTACCTGGAGAAATCTGGGGAAGGTAAACAGGGAGGGTGTGCGAAAGCACAGGATAGCTGGCCCCCAACCCCCCATTGCACTTCCTGGCTGAAGGGCCAGGAAACGGAGATCAGCACCGCCGGTAGGGACTGTAAAGTCTAATGCCGTATCCTTTTACCTTTTTTTATAGTCACTTTCAGTTGTTTTGCAACCCCCCCTATCCCCCGTTTCCTAGATAAGACTCTACCCCCGTGATTACGAAAGTGGGATGTAGGCCTTACCGGTGGGACATGGTAATATTTTGGGGGATTATAGACAGGACGTGCACCCTTCGACTGACTATACTTCAAAGCCTTGATCTTGAAAAAAAGTGTGAATGACGTCACACTCATATGCATTTAAAGAGCATAATAGGTACATAATAGAATTGTAAGAATGGGTGGCCTTGCATAAAAGGTGTTGTATACCGACCCTGTAAAGGGTCGGTAATCACTAGTATACTCTCAGTAGTATGCTAAAAATCAGTTAAAAAATAATTACATAAAAACTTAAAAAGACAAATTTTCAAGAAGTAGTGGAATTTAATAAAGGAATTAAATATCTCTCTGTGACTTTGGGTAATCTTCTAGTCCTTAAAGAAAAGAAAATTGAGACTTCAGAAACTAGATGATGTTAGAAGTATCAGATAGATATTTGTTTGCACTTTCTACCGTGATTCTTTTGCAAGTGTCTTTGATGGCCTACTTCATCCTAACCTAGAAGGAACGTCCAGAGTAACGCGTTCTCAAATTTAGCCCAGCCATGATTAAGCTATTTCAAAATTCAGGGGTCTCTAATTTCAACAGACGATAACAGATAGCAGTAAAAGCCTATTTAAACGTTCTTACAGCAAGAGCTTAAGAACTCTTCTGTACAGGGTTTAGACCATGAAGAATAGATTAGCTCCCTTACAATTTGCATTCCTCAAAATTTTGAGCCTTTTTAGGTAAAGATTGAGATTTTGCGATACAAAGTGACAGAAAACGCCCTTTGATGTTGTTTGCTAAGATGGCAGAAGAGATTCAACATCTTTTGTGGACAGTTTTAGAATTAAAAACTCACTGGTAATCCTTGAATGTCCATTCTCTATCAATTTTGCCTTTTTCGGGCAAACACTTATGTTTTCTGGAGCAAAATAGCAGAAAACACTACTATGTTAAGGTCTTTGAAGTTGGAGAGGGAAGGGTGGGGATCTGACCACTGGCTAGATGTGATCACTCGGAAAGAGATGGAAAAGACGAGGAAATTCAGTTTTTCCCATTGAAAAAAGTGATTTTTTTTCTTCTAGGTCAATATCAAGAGAAATGTAATTCTCATGTATAGGTTTTTTAACCACAAAACTTTTCATTTGGACTGGATGGATTTTCGAGGGTATCAGACTTTCTTTTTAATTCTAATAAACCATGTTTGAAAATACACTTCAATGTCAAGATTGATCAAAATAATAGTTACCATTCCTGAATGAACAACCAATGGCAATTTTTTCACTTGCCAGTACCTAACCGCGAAAATGTTTTTTGAAACTTCTGGTTATCAGGGGCTGTGGCTCGCTGTTTACTATGTTGAAGCTTTAGTATTGGTATCTAAACATCGTTTCTTAGTGTCTACTCAACTGACAAAAGTGGATTGAACATATCTTGGAAAAAATAAGTTAAAACAAAATCAAAACTTTCAAAACTTTAGAGGACAAAATTAGAATGGCTAAACAGATCATCTAATCGACAGAAGCTTCTGAGTTTAAAATCAAGGACTACAAATCTCATTTGAACAAAAATATCTTGTAACACCTGCAAGAAAAAGCTTCACTCCCCCTCCCCTTCCCTACTAGGTGATCGAAGTTAGAGATTTTACAGCATCCACAGAAACTCCAATTTTCTGAAAAAATCGGCTTTTGCAAAATTTGATTCCTTAAATCCTTTCAGCCATCAGAAGAATTTTGGCATCTCATCGTCCTTCTTGGAAAAAATTTCCGAGGAAATTTGGAAATTTGGAAATCATCTTCTTGGAAAAAATTTGCAGCTGCCTCTGTTTTACCATTAAATTCTAAACAAATTTTCACTATAAAAAAAGTTTGTTAGAAATAGCACCAAATCAACTGGTTTGCCCAATCTAGCTTCTGTTTGAAAATCTAATCTGCAAAACACAATGTTTACAAGCCAATTTGTGAAGACTAGCACGATATAATTGAAAACAAAGTTCTATGAAGTCTTCCTAGAATATTTCTCAAGAAAAACTTATTCTCTTAAAAATACTTGGAGGAGAATGGCTATGGTGCATTTTTTGCTAGTACATATAGAGGGTAATTATCATTCATTTTATCAGACTGTCACAAAAATAAAGAATAAAATATCGAAAATCAACCTATATTCGATTTCAGTACACTGCAAAATATAAAAGAAAGAATAAATAAGAGAATTTTGACTAACAGTGTTAGAAATAGTTTGGCTCTCGCAGAAAAACATCTTTTAGTGACAAAATTTTATTAGGGTAGACGACATTAAAAATGAAAACATAATAAATGGAACATACCTGAGGCTATGTTTTCCGACCGATGAATAGGTGTCATCAGAAAACATATTCATATCTTCCGTTTCAATTTCAGAATCCTCTTCTTCTGCCTCTTTATTCTCTAAAAACTGGCCAAGATCAATTCCTGAGTTAGACATTTCACTGTAAGTCCCAAAACCTTTAATTCGACCCTTAAAATAAATTGATAAATTCATTGCAGATAATCAAACATTAAATTTTTACATATTTGGTATAATTAATGCCAATATCCGCGACATCGAAATGGCAAAACAACACCTTTTTGTGGGTCTATTGTACCCCCCTGGGAAACCTGCCAAATTATCCACGCATATAAAATTAGCAGCATAGCTGTCGGCACCAAATCAAGTCCAAAGGCCAATTTTAAATTTACTTGGTTCTGACTCAGAGTTTGGTTCCAAGTTATCTATAAAAAAAAAGAAAAAAAACTTAAAGGTAGTTCAGACAGGAAAATCTTCTGAAGAACACCTGGATGAAGAGTTTTCAATCACAAGGGCTGTTCTGGTGTGAAATGTTCAAGTTGACAGCAGGAACGTCACGTGTGACGGGAGGCAGGGTAATCCCCTCAATGTTTTCAACGAGTCGAATAATAAAATTAAGTTGGTAATATAGTGGCGCATAGTGCCACTTTTCTATAGCCTTTTTTTTATATATTTTTTTTTAAAAATACAGAATTAGGTGAACACAGACACCCGTTGTTTCACTGTAATTCAATTTAACAGATTTGACAGAGGGGTTATTACCAGCTTGAGCTTATGTAATCGCTGAATTATGTAATTAAGAAACTAATAGGTGATAGAATTATATTACTGTACATAATATGAAATCTGTATCTGCATTTTTAGCATATCAAATTACATTAGAAAAGTCTTGCTGGTTTGCCGGCTACACCCCTTCCTGAAATATGAATTTGGAGTACTTTTTGTTGAAATGTCGGAAAGTAGAAAAAAAGCTGAGAGACTGACCAAAGTTGGAAAAGTCAGACAGGAGCAAAGGATATCTAGCTGGAGTAAAGAAAGTCAGAAGGGGCAAAAGGAAAATCAAAAGTACAAAGAAAATTGAGACGGTGAGAAAGAACTAAAGGAAGTCCGAATGGAGTAAATAAAGTCGAAGGGACTAAGAAAGGTCCGGAGGGGTTAAATGAATTTCAAAGGAATAGGAGGATACTGGAAGGGACTAAGCAAGTCTTAATGGACTAAAGGAAGTCCGAAAAAACGAATAGAGGTTGGTAAAAACACTGAAATTTAAAAAATATGAAAATACGATGGCCCAGGGATCGAATTTGGATGGTGCTAAGAATGTCGGAAGGCACGAAAGGAACGAAAGGAAGTTCAAAGAGACCAAACAAAGTTGAAAGGGTCAGAACAGATAATAGGAAGTACTAATGGAGTAAAAAAAACTGTAAGAAGAGTCAAAGAAATGAGGAATGCAAGAAGTGACTAAGAAAGTCAGAAGAAACAAACGGAAGTCAGTAAGAACAAGCACAGTAGGAAGCTTATAAAGAGGGTCAGAACGAACTAGAGGAAATTTAAATGGAGTAAATAAAGTCAAAATGGAGTAAGAAAGTCGATAGAGGCTAAGGGAAGTTCAAAAGAATAAAAACAAAAATTTAGAACAGTTAACAAAAAGTCAAAAACAACAAACTGAAGTCGGATGGAACTAAAGAAACTCAACGGGATCAAACAAAGTCGGAAAGGCGGGAAAAGATAAAAGAAGTCTATAGAAATATTGGTAAAAACTTGCATTTCTAGCTACTAAGGATTGAGGCTACTATTAGAAAGTCATATTTGAATTTAAGTCAGTTTGTTTTACAATGTGGTAGCACACAGACAGTGGATTCGAATACCCATCTCCCCCAATTAAAAGCTCCACTTTATTACACAAAAATTAAGATTTTATTAATGACTTACCCAGTAAGTAATACCCCAATCCCTGCTCAACATTTTCATTCACTTCATATAATATTTTATATATGTTTAAATTTGGCTTCGAGCTTGGCCTTATCTTTTTTAATTAAAATGGAAGCACAAAAGATCGGACTCCTGCTGTAATCTGATCTCCTCTAATTCCCACTGTATATTCTTTCGAGACGATTTTTAACTTCTAAGACTGTTAGTTTTCAAATCTCACATTCTTTTATTTGGGCTTTATCTTTAAGAAATTAATCATATTTTTATTCCCAAGACCCTAAATAACCTGCTTCTTTCACTCTCTAATTATAAACTGTGTCTATTACTCTTCTTCTTTTGATTTACTGATGGCAGGTCATCATCGTAAGAAGTCCAACAGAGACGCGTATGCTCCACTCTCATCTCCTAAGAATTCCATAAATTGGCCAAATTCACGATTTATTCTCCCAGATATAAGGCCTCACGAAGAATAAAATTGATTTCAGTTTCAAATTTACCAGTGATCATTCAACGCATTCGTTTTCACAAATGGATAAATTCTCTAGAGTATCCAACAAAGCTACTACCATAGGGCATGAAGACCTCTTCTTGTCGTTTTTCCAAATGAGTAGGACATCGAAATTTTTAGTCATATGCATTTAGTGGAGCTAAATAGAACTTGTCATAGTAGATTAGATAATGTTATCTCACGATTTTGAATTACAAAATAGTCAAAACCTATTTCAGATTACAGTAGATCAAAATTCAGGAAAAATAGGCCTTGATGAAGAAAAAAAGGATTAAACCATATGAATGCAAAGGATGCACTAAAATATATTCTGTCAGGTTATTATTTATCCAGAGAAAAAAGATCTCATAAAGGTGAAAAAAATTAGAAATGTAAGATTTGCAAGTGTACAAGATACCTCTAGAAATTACAATGCTTGTACCTCTTTAAGTATAAGAATTTTGTCAGCTTCCTTTACGTATTGAATTTGATGTGTGACAAGTACTTTCAGTTTGTTCTTCAAAAATCCTTTGATGGCCTCGTCAAACAAGACTCTACTAACATGTGCATCAACCGCCGACAGAGGGTCATCAAGCAAATATATATCAGCATCCATGTACAATGCCCTAAAAACAAATTTAAATTAGAAATTAAAGTATATATAGTCCCGGGAAAGCAGACAATTTGAGCCTTTTTTTGATGTCATGACATCCAAATAAACCTTAAATTAGAAGTAGTACCTTTGTAAAATTAGATTCTTTATTGTACCTTTAACTTTTGCCTCAGCTTGTCTTTTGACATTACGGTAGACATGTCACCGAACCTTTGTTTTTTTTTTCATTGTTCAGGTGGGGGGGGGGGAGGACAAAATCTTCATTTTCTTCCAACGATTTATCAAGTCCAGGTTTCCGATTTTCAAAGGTACGGTAGGCATTGATGACCTTATCCATGTCAAAATCCAAAACCCAATAATCATCGCTATCATTTTCAATTTGTTTGGTTCGTATTACCTCGGCCCGTCTTTCGTCATTATGAAATACATATCGCCAAACTTTTGTTTTTTAGACAAAGGTATTGTAGGCATTGATGACCTTATCCATCTCAAAATCCTAAACCTAATCATCATCGCTATCATTTCCAATTTTGACACGTTTCGATTCTCGGTGCCCAGGTTGATTTCCATTGACCCTCTCACATGCTCGGTGTCGCATTTCTTCTAAACATGTTTGTCTTTGCTCTTCATTTTCATTTTTGACTTTCTGAGGCGCTCGGTGCCATATGTCTTCTAACCGCGCTGTTGCTCTTCATTTTCGTTTTTGACACGTCGCCACTTTTTTTCTAAGCGCGTGTGTTTTTGCTCTTCATTTGTATTTTTGACTCACTCAAATGCTTGGGATCACCTGTCTTTAACCGCGTGTGTCTTTCCCCTCCATTTTCATTTTTCACAAGCTCTAATTGTCGTTTCAGCATATCTTCTAGCCGCCCGTGTCTTTGCTCTTCATTTTCATTTTTGACACATTTTTGGACTTTGATTACTTCATACAATTAACAATGGCCTTTGCTTTAGCTGTCCCTATTGGTGTTGTCGCAATTGATGGTGCAAATTTTCGTTTTTTTTTTGGGCCTTCAAACAAACATTATTTTATATAAATAACTGATGCGTTGGAAACTCAACAATTTTATTTATGCTATGCATGTCATCATATAAGAAAATGCTTATACAATGTCGTAAGAAATGCTTATCTGATGTACTAACATAGTACATGATGTCATTTACAAAAACCAAACTTAAGGCTCTTAACGAATTTTCTCAGACTTCTGACCTATTCAGATTGCTTTTCTTTTATGCGAGAATATCCCAAGATACCAATTTTTCCAAAAAATTAGGCAACCGTTTTCGAGAAAAAATACAAACATATATATATATATATATATATATATATATATATATATATATATATATATATATATATATTGTGATTGTATGGATGAGTAGGGTTAAGGCCTCATTCAAGTGCTGGTCTATATTAGTCACTAATTTAGGAAAACAGTCTTCCTTTTCTCCTTACGTCTCTCTTTTTTTTCTTTTTTTTATGTGTTTGTGCTGTTGCATTGGTGATTTCTCTTTTCATGATATATATACTAGCTCTCCAACACCTAGTTGGTGGGGGCACTTTGCGCCCCTCAAGCCCCTCCCTCGCGCGCGTAAGTCGTTACACGCCATATTAGTTACGCGCCATTGTAGTTGTGTCCCTGTGTCCCATCTGTGATATATATATATATATATATATATATATATATATATATATATATATATATATATATATATATATATATATATATATATATATATATATATGTTTTTAACTACGTAAAACTTGCGAATATACAACATTCTTCGCTGTCCCATTGTCTGTGCATATAAATAGATTGTCAGGTTTACCGACTCTTGGACATGCAACATATAATTGTCCATGGGAAAAACAATCCGTATTCAGATCTATACCTCGGGACACGACTGGGACACTGGGACAGATCTATACATCGGGACACGACTGGGACACAGGGACACAACTACAACGGGGACGCCAGGGGGCACAGGGGGGATATATAAATAACAATGGGGACACAATGAATGTTTGATTAGCAATCACCATCAACAAAGCTCAAGGGCAGTCATTAGAATAATGAGGTATAGATCTGAATACGGATTGTTTTTCCCATGGACAATTATGGTAAACCTGACAATCTATTTATATGTACAGACAATGGGGCGCTTCGCGCCACCCCAACACCTAGTTGGTGGGGGCGCTTCGTCCCCCCCCCGCGTAAGTCGTTACGTGCCATATTAGTTACGCGCCATTGTAGTTGTGTCCCTGTGTCCCACCTGTGAATATAGATAGATATATATATATATATATATATATATATATATATATATATATATATATATATATATATATATATATATATATATAAATATGTTTTTAACTACGTGAAACTTGCGAATATACAACATTCTTTGCTGTCCCATTGTCTGTACATATAAATAGATTGTCAGGTTTACCGACTCTTGAACATCACCTAGTTGGTGGGGGCACTCCCCCCCCCAAGCCCCCTCCGCGAGCATAAGTCGTTACGCGCCATATTAGTTACGCACCATTGTAGTTGTGTCCCTGTGTCCCACCCGTGAATATAGATAGATAGATAGATATATATATATATATATATATATATATATATATATATATATATATATATATATATATATATATATATATATATATATATATACATAAATACATATATATATGCATAAATATATATATATATATATATGTTTTTAACTACGTAAAACTTGCGAATATGCAACATTCTTCGCTGTACCATTGTCTGTGCATATAAATAGATTGTCAGGTTTACCAACTCTTGAACATGCAACATATAATTGTCCATGGGAAAAACAATCCGTATTCAGATCTATACCTCATGATTCTAATGATTGCCCTTGAGCTTTGTTGATGGTGATTGCTAATCGAACATTCTCTGGGTCCCCGTCGTCATTTATATATCCCCTTGTGCACCCCGGCGTCCCCGTTGTAGTTGTGTCCCTGTGTCCCGGTCATTTGTATTCCCTGTGTCCCGGTCGTCATTTGTTTCCTGGTGTCCCAGTCTGTAATTTCTCTAAAAAAGTAAAAAAGGTAAAAAAGTTTTTTTTTTAGTTTTGAAATAATTTTTTTGTTTTTTTCCTTTTTTCATTTTAGTTTTTTTTTTTGGTTTTACCTGTTTTTTTAGCTTTTTTAGTTTTGCACCCCCACCAACTAGGTATTGGGGTGGCGCGAAGCGCCACCAACAGCTAGTATCTATATATATAAATAATACCCCAACACCTAGTTGGTGGGGCGCTTCGCGCCCCCCAAGCCCCCGCGCGCGCGTAAGTCGTTAAGCACCATATTAGTTACGCGCCATTGTAGTTGTGTCCCTGTGTCCCACCGGTGAATGAATAGATATATATATATATATATATATATATATATATATATATATATATATATATATATATATATATATATATATATATATATATATATATATATATATATATATATATATATATATATATATATATATATATATATATATATATATATATATATATATATATATATATATATATATATATATATATATATATATATATATATTTCATATAAATAGATTGTCAGGTTTACTGACTCTTGAACATGCAACATATAATTGTCCATGGGAAAAACAATCCGTATTCAGATCTATACCTCATTATTCTAATGATGTGTCCCTGTGTCCCGGTCGTCATTTATATTCCCTGTGTACCGGTCGTCATTTGTGTCCCGGTGTCCCAGTTTGTAATTTCTCTTTGAGTGTCCCGGTCGTCATTTATATTCCCTGTGTCCCGGTGTCCTGGTCGTCATTTGTGTCCCGGTGTCCCGGTCTGTAATTTTTATTCGAACAATCCATGTGTCTCGGTCGTCATTTACATATCCCGCCTGTGCCCCCGGCGTCCCCGTTGTAGTTGTGTCCCTATGTCCCGGTCGTCATTTATATTCCCTGGGTACCGGTCGTGATTTGTGTCCGGGTGTCCCAGTCTGTAATTTCTCTTTGAGGTTCCCGGTCGTCATTTAAATTCCCTGTGTCCCGGTCGTCATTTGTGTCCCGGTGTCCCGATATGTAATTTCATCAGTTGACAAACATGACGTCAGTCGACAAACAACTTCATGACGCATACAGCTCAATCCTTATAATGACGTCAGTCGACAAACATGACGTCAGTCGACACACCAACATGACGTCACTCGACACACACACACAGACAACTTATCTATCTATATATATAAAAATAAGTTGTCTGTGTGTGTGTGTGTCTGTCGACTGACGTCATGTTTTCGACTGACGAAATTACAGACCAGGACATCGGGACACAAATGACGACCGGGACACCGGCACATAGGGAATATAAATGACGACACTCAAAGAGAAAGCGACCGGGACACAAGGAATGTTCGATTAGCAAACACCATCAATCACGCAATCACCAAATGACGACCGGGACACAGGGAATATAAATGACGACCGGGACACAGGGACACAACTACAACGGGGACCCCGGGGGCACAGGGGGATATATAAATGACGACGGGGACACAGGGAATGTTCGATTAGCAATCACCATCAACAAAGCTCAAGGGCAATCATTAGAATCATGAGGTATAACTAAAAAAACTAAAAAAAGGTAAAAAACTAAAAACTAAAAAAAGACCAATTCAAAAACGAATGTATATACAGACCGGGACACCGGGACACAGATGACGACCGGGACACCGGGACACAAGGAATATAAATGACGCCCGAGACACTCAAAAAAAAATCACATACTGGTTACACCGGGACACAAATGACGACCGGGACAAAGGGAATATAAATGACGACCGGGACACAGGGACACAACTACAAAGGGGACGCCGGGGGGCACAGGGGGATATATAAATGACGACGGCGACACAGGGAATGGTCGATTAGCAATCACCATCAACAAAGCTCAAGGGCAATCATTAGAATCATGAGGTATAGATCTGAATACGGATTAACAATGGGACAGCAAAGAATGTTGTATATTCGCAAGTTTCACAGGTGGGACATATGGACACAACTACAATGGCGCGTAACTAATATGGCGCATAACGACTTACGCGCGCGGGGGGGCTTGGGGGGGGCGCGAAGCGCTCCCACCAACTAGGTGTTGGGGTGGCGTGAAGCGCCACCCCAACAGCTGGTTTTTATATATATAGATAAGTTGTCTGTCTGTCTGTCTGTCTGTCGAGTGACGTCACTGTCCGCATATGACGTCTGAATTATTTCATCATATACCAATTCAAAAACGAATGTATTAAAGCCGAAGTAGCTCAGTTGGTAAAGCGTTATGTTCCAGGTTCTAGGTCCGAGAGGTTCCAGTGAGAGCCTTGGCTTTAGCATTAATACAAAAGAAGAAAAAAAACTAAAAAAGGTAAAAACTAAAAAAAAACTAAAAAAAGATAAAAAACTAAAAACTAAAAAAAAGGTAAAAACTACAAAAATAAAAAGGAAAAAAATCCTAAGAACTAATAAAAAAAAACTAAAAAAACTAAAAAAAGGAAAAAAACTGAAAAATAAAGGGAAAAAGAAAACTAAAAAAATTAAAATAAAAAAAAAATAAAAAAGGTAAATGTATTCAAGCCGAAGTAGCTGAGTTGGTAAAGCGTTATGTTCCAGATTCTAGGTCCGAGAGGTTCCAGGTTCGAACCTTGGCTTTATCATTAATACAAAAGAAGAAAAAAAAACTAAAAAAGGTAAAAACTACAAAAAAAAACTAAAAAAAAAGTTAAAAAGAAAAAAAACTAAAAACTAACGAAAAATTAAAAAAACTAAAACTGAAAATGAAAAAAACTAAGAAAAGGAAAAAAACTGAAAAATAAAGGAGAAAAAGAAAACTAGAATAAATAAAAATTAAAATAAAAAAAAACTAAAAAAGATAAAAACTACAAAAAAAACTAAAAAGAAAAAAGAAAAAAAAACTAAAAAAGCTAAAAAAGGTAAAAACCAAAAAAGTTGTAAAAAGAATAAATTAGAATAAAGAGGTATAGATCTGAATATGGATTGTTTTTCCCATGGACAATTATATGTTGCATGTTCAAGAGTCGGTAAACCTGACAATCTATATATATATATATATATATATATATATATATATATATATATATATATATATATATATATATATATATATATATACTAGCTGTTGGGGTGGCGCTTCGCGCCACCCCAACACCTAGTTGGTGGGGGCGCTTCGCGCCCCCCCAAGCCCCCCCGCGCGCGTAAGTCGTTACGCGCCATAATAGTTACGCGCCATTGTAGTTGTGTCCCTATGTCCCACCTGTGAATATAGATAGATATATATATATGGTTTTAACTACGTAAAACTTGCGAATATACAACATTCTTTGCTGTCCCATTGTCTTTGCATATAAATAGATTGTCAGGTTTACCGACTCTTGAACATGCAACATATAATGGTCCATGGGAAAACAATCTGTATTCAGATCTATACCTCATGATTCTAATGATTGCCCTTGAGCTTTGTTGATGGTGATTGCTAATCGACCATTCCCTGTCCCGGTGTCCCGGTCGTCATTTACATCCCCCTGTTTCCCCCGGTGTCCCCGTTGTAGTTGTGTCCCTGTGTCCCGGTCGTCATTTATATTCCCTGTGTCCCGGGTCCCGGTCGTCATTTGTATCCCGGTGTCCCGGTCTGTATATACATTCGTTTTTTAGTTTTGTTTTTCTCCTTTATTTTTTTCCTTTTTTTTCTTTTTTAGCTTATTTAGATTTTTAGATTTTTTAGTTTTTTTATTAGTTTTTAGTTTTTTTTTCTTTTTAGTTTTTTTGTCCCGGTCGTCATTTATATCCCCCTGTTTCCCCCGGTGTCCCCGTTGTAGTTGTGTCCCTGTGTCCCGGTCGTCATTTATATTCCCTGTGTCCCGGTCGTCATTTGTATCCCGGTGTACCGGTCTGTATATACATTCGTTTTTTAGTTTTGTTTTTCTCCTTTATTTTTTTCCTTTTTTTTTCTTTTTTAGTTTATTTAGATTTTTAGATTTTTTAGTTTTTTTATTAGTTTTTAGTTTTTTTTTCTTTTTAGTTTTTTTGTAGTTTTTACCTTCTTTTTAGTTTTGTTAATTTTTTTTTTTACTTATGTCCTGGTCGTCATTTATACTCCCTGTGTCCCGGTGCTTTGTTGATTGCTAATCGAACATTCCTTTTGTCCTGGTCGCTTTCTCTTTGAGTGTCGTCATTTATTTTTTTCTTTTTTAGTTCTTTTAGTTTTTACCTTTTTTAGTTTTTTTAGGTTTTTAGATGAAAATTTTTTTTAGTTTTTTCCTTTTTTTCTTTTTAGTTTTTTATTGGTTTTTACCTTTATGTTAGCTTATTTTTCAGTTTTTTCCTTTTTTTTAGTTTTTTTTTATTTTTTATTTTTTTTTAGTTTTTTACCTTTTTTTAGTTTTTTTAGTTTTTTTAGTTTTTTAGCTTTTTTACTTTTTTTTATTAGTTTTTAGTTTTTTTGTAGTTTTTGCCCTTTTTTAGTTTTTTCAGTTTTTTTTTTAGTTTTTTATTGGTTTTTACCTTTATTTTAGCTTATTTTTCAGTTTTTTCCTTTTTCTTAGTTTTTTTTTAGTTTTTAGTTTTTTTAGTTTTTTTAGTTTTTTTAGTTTTTTAGCTTTTTTATTTTTTTTATTAGTTTTTAGTTTTTTTGTAGTTTTTGCCTTTTTTTTAGTTTTTTTAGTTTTTTAGTTTTTTTTGTAGTTTTTGCCTTTTTTTAGTTTTTTTAGTTTTTTAGCTTTTTTATTTATTTTATTAGTTTTTAGTTTTTTTTGTAGTTTTTGCCTTTTTTTAGTTTTTTCAGTTTTGACGTCACCTGATCCAGTTTTTTCAGGTGACGTCACCTGATCCACGATCCACAGATCCACAGACAACTTATTTTTATATATATAGATAGTTTTTTTTTTTACTTATGTCCTGGTCGTCATTTATACTCCCTGTGTCCCGGTGCTTTGTTGATTGCTAATCGAACATTCCTTTTGTCCTGGTCGCTTTCTCTTTGAGTGTCGTCATTTATTAGTTTTTTCCTTTTTTTCTTTTTAGTTTTTTATTGGTTTTTACCTTTATTTTAGCTTATTTTTCAGTTTTTTCCTTTTTTTTAGTTTTTTTTTATTTTTTATTTTTTTTAGTTTTTTACCTTTTTTTAGTTTTTTTAGTTTTTTTAGTTTTTTAGCTTTTTTACTTTTTTTATTAGTTTTTAGTTTTTTTTGTAGTTTTTGCCTTTTTTTAGTTTTTTCAGTTTTTTTTTTTAGTTTTTTATTGGTTTTTACCTTTTTTTAGTTTTTTTAGTATTTAGCTTTTTTACTTTTTTTATTAGTTTTTAGTTTTTTTTGTAGTTTTTGCCTTTTTTTAGTTTTTTCAGTTTTTTTTTTAGTTTTTTATTGGTTTTTACCTTTATAGTTTTTTTAGTTTTTTAGCTTTTTTATTTTTTTTATTAGTTTTTAGTTTTTTTTGTAGTTTTTGCCTTTTTTTAGTTTTTTCAGTTTTGACGTCACCTGATCCAGTTTTTTCAGGTGACGTCACCTGATCCACACATCCACAGACAGACAACTTATTTTTATATATATAGATATATTAGGGTGGAGCTTATTTTAAAAATTTTGGAAATATTATTTTCTTACCCCCCTAAGTTGTTCCATATCACATGAAAACATTGTAGAAAAAGTTTGAGCCATTTATAATAATGTTTAGGGGTAGCTCAAGTACCTCAAAGATTAGGAAAAAAGAAAAAAAAGAAGGATTTCGATTAAAAATTTTTAAAATTAAAAATTTTGGAAATATTATTTTCTTACCCCCCTAAGTTGTTCTATATCACATGAAAACATTGTAGAAAAAGTTTGAGCCATTTATAATAATGTTTAGGGGTAGCTCAAGTACCTCAAAGATTAAGAAAAAAGAAAAAAAAGAAGGATTTCGATCAACTTGTATTTTGCTTTAAAAAAATATAAACAAAATTGTTTAGTTCCTATTTATGGTTGACCTGACAGAGTCTGCTTCCTGCTGTCGGGATAAACTCTGCGGTGTTCATTGACAACTTGCAGCAGAAATTGCAGCTGCGACTCATCTTGGGTTATAAAACTGCTGTACTCTTGAATGAGTGCCACTCCTCGCTCAGCGTGGTTATTGACGACTTTGAGTGACCTCACAGTTTCTGACGCTAGCTTGTAGTCGTGTCTATCTTCCCACAAGTCTGGATCAACTGTGAGAAATCCATCCGGAAGATCCATCATTTGAAAAAGTTTTGCTGACTTTGCTGTAACAAAATGTTCCAGGTTTTTATTCTTGGCTGAATCAAGATCAATGGTGATACGCTTGGTATGTTCCTGTTCCTGGTCGTCTTCACTCTGCATGGCACTCACCATCAGTCTCTTCGTCGACGAACTGACGCGACTGTCGAAGAAAGCCAAGCCAACGAGTTCGGGTGACAAATACCACAAGTTACCGGAAAACTTGTTTGATGTGGCCTTTGAGATTGCCAAATGGATGGACGAGTACTCGAGCAGCGACTTCAGCAGTAGTAGGTCACTGTACGGAGCACCTGAGGCTAAAGGTGCAGAGATCCAGGCTTTCAGGTACACACGTACTGCAAACACACACACGTCATGCAAACCTCTTTCTTCTGTGAGAGTCAGTCTAAACTGAGCCTTGAACATCCAGATCTTTAAACTGTATATCACTTTGCTCATCCATCTGGCATGGTGCATCGCTCCGGGTGACATGAATCGTACTCCTCTCGCAGGAGTAGCACCAAGAAAGATGAGCACAAGTTCCAGGAATTCCTTGTAATCATCCCTCGGCTGGCTCTGTTCAAGGTGCTTGTTAGCAAAATTGATGGTACTTTGTTTGATGTCATCCACTAGACGCGCCACATCATCAGCTGCAATTCCTGTTTCATATTTATCTGTATCTATGAATCCCCAATAGTCCTGGAAGCGTTTGAAGAGTGGAACCTCAGGAGAAGATGTCGATCCCATGCACACTCGAAACGCAGCACCAATGACGAGCTCCATAATATGATGTCTACAAGCCAGTGACAAGAGTTCCTTACCTAGCTTCTGCTCCAACAGAACACAAGCACCAGAGATCCTGCCAGTGTTTGAGCTTGTAGTATCGAAACACATGGCTCGGATGTTGCCGGGTATGCCCCAGTCTTCAATAGCTCCGAAGACAGCAGAAGCCTGAGCCTCGCCTGTTCCGGATGGAAGCTTGGCTACTGTGAGTAGCTGGAAAACTTCTTTTCCGGAAACCAAAACAGGCAGACGATCAACCTTCTCTTTTCCAATGAGGTCGGGGATCAGTTTGCCGTCCCAGTGGACAACGAAGGGAACATCACTCTGAAACTTGGCTCTGATGCTTGCAGAACTGTGAATTCGATGTTTTGCTCTGAGTCGGCGAACTGAATCTCTATTTAGAGCTAGTTGGTCAATAGTCATTCCTAAGCTTTTGGCAGTTTCTGCTATGACAAAAACAGCCTTGCGGTCTGATACTTTAGTACGATCAAGAGCTGCTGCTAGTTCAGGTGTAACTACAGCTTTCGGCCCCTCTTTCTTTTTTGAGTTCTGCTTCCTCCAACAGCCCCCTCACTGTCAACGTCTTCTGCTGCGCTGATCTCTGAAATAGATGTGGTAAGTTCGGCTGTGGAAGCCTCTATCTGTTGTATGTTCTTTGTTTGCTGTCGTCTTTTAAGTGTTTGCTGCTCTCTCTCAGACACCCTTTTCTCCTTGCAAGCTAGTGTTTCATCTTCGCCAACCATTGACCCCTGTCTCCCTTTTTCTCGCTGCTCTAACAAGAAATCTTTGTCTTCTTGTATTGACATCGTGTTCAGGGCATCGGCGTGAGCGATGTCAAAAAGATCCTCGAGCCTAGATACGAAGGCCGCCTCTCTCGCCTGTTGAGTTGATGACTTTCGTGCTTTGTTCTTCTTGAGAAGACGCCATTCTTCAAATGCCTGCTCAAGCTTGGTTTGACAGTTTTGATGATCTCTCATTGGAATTCGAGCTTTCCGCCAAAACTTTGCTAGTTCGGTTACAGCAGCAGCCGACGAGTGCCTAATGGTCTCATTCAGTTCAAGGTGGAGATGAAGGAAGAACCCAAGAGCCATTCGCAATGAAGGCAGCTTGCTACCTCTTAATTCAGACACAGAGCTACTAATGAGATATAACTCCGTTCGAGATCTAGTTGCATTTGCTAACATTTTCAGTCTCAATTGGGTCTGAAATAAAAAGAAAACAGAATTTATAATCATGAACTTAGGTAGGGTGAATTTTTTTTAGAAAAAAGAGCAAAAATTGTTCAACTCATTGCTTCTCCAACAAAAGAATAGGCTCAGTTACATTCAAATTCGTCAATTAACGCTCAGTAGTCATTAACGTTATAGAAATCTACTGTCTTGAGACAAGTTAATACACAATTAGCTTATTATTGTAGAAAAAACAACACTGATAACAAAACAGAACTGATACAATATCGCCTCGAGCAAAAAACTACACCAGACTGAGTCTTGGTGTCCGAGACTCTAGTAAGCGCAACCGGTCAAAAGCAAACAAGTCTGAACACGTTCATCTCTGAAGGATGGAAATTTTGCATTGCCGGCTAAATTATGTCTGGTTCTGCTGCAAGTTGTCAATGAACACCGCAGAGCTTATCCCGATAGCAGGAAACAGACTCTATCCGGTCAACCATAAATAGGAACTAAACAATTTTGTTTATGTGTTTTTAAGCAAAATACAAGTTGCTCGAAATCCTTCTTTTTTACTTTTTCCTTCTTTTTTACTTTTTTTCTTAATCTTTGAGGTACTTGAGCTACCCCTAAACATTATTATAAATGGCTCAAACTTTTTCTACAATGTTTTCAGGTGATATGGAACAACTTAGGGGGGTAAGAAAATAATATTTCCAAAATTTTTAAAATAAGCTCCACCCTAATATAATAATCGTCATTTGTGTCCCGGTGTCCCGGTCTGTAATTTCTCTTCGAACATTCCCTGTGTCCCGGTCGTCATTTATATATCCCCCCTGTGCCCCCGGCGTCCCCGTTGTAGTTGTGTCCCTGTGTCCCGGTCGTCGTTTATATCCCCTGTGTCCTGGTCGTAAATTAGTGTCCCGGTGTCCCAGTGTGTAATTTCTCTTTGAGTGTCCCGGTCGTCATTTATATTCCCTGTGTCCTGGTCGTCATTTGTGTCCCTGTGTCCCGGTCTGTAATTTCATCAGTTGACAAACATGACGTCAGTCGACGAACAACTTCATGACGACGTACAGCTCAATCCTTATAATGACGTCAGTCGAAAAACATGACGTCAGTCGACACACAAACATGACGTAGGTCGACAGACACACAAACAAACAACTATATATATATATATATATATATATATATATATATATATATATATATATATATATATATATATATATATATATATATATATGTTGCGTGTTGACTTTTACGTTGATATCAGTCTATGCGTGCCAGAAACAGTAAGTAAAGAGCAGTCCTCGTCCTTAGTAAGCATAGCACTGAACAAACGATATTTACAAAGTTTATTCTAACTAAATGCGTAAAGTTAAATTTAGAAAAATCCAATAAAAGTTAAAAACATTAGAAAATTTCCAAAATCTTAGAAAAACGCAGAAACTCCACCCAGAAGAAACGAAATCCGAGTAAAAATTTGTCCAAGAAATTCAGTCATAATTAAGGTTCTAGATTTATATTTTTTAGAAAATTAAATATAATTTCCGGATGATACTGATTCTAAAATAACGGAAGACACTCTGTGATTACAAAATTCAGCATGAGCTAGTCGGACATGTAAAAAGGATGGAGAAAGGTTTGCAGACCTATGCCCCTTTTTTATCTCGGGGTTTTGCTATTTTGTCCTTTTCTGGAGCCTCTTTAAGGTCATGTACCCACTCATTCAGCGGTTGGTGGGCCATCCAATGTACTTTTATGCACTTATTTCAAAGGCACCATAATGGATCAGACACAATTACCGGACAATTTCTTTCAAATACTAATGAATTATACATGATTTAAAACACAATAGATTATTTAAAATGAGGGCTTTCAAGACAATCACAGTAGCCCAAAAAACAGTTTACATATTCATTAACACGAAATCGTAAACTCTAAGGAGATAATTGAAAGACAGTTCATGACTGATTTACAAAATGTATTATTTAATAAGCGTCTAATTGTATTCAAAAACAGATTTTTGAATATATCTGAAAAAGAAAAAGGCAATATGACTTGGCAAATTTTATACAATTGTAATATGTCGAGTTCACAATGATAGTTTAGAAAAGTGTAATTATTCATCTTTTTTTTTAGGTTGGCAATTCAAATTCAAACACGGCTGACGATGGCTTAGCAGAGGATTGGCTGAAAATATCACATGAGGATCTAGACTGTCTGATATACCCAAGGCTAAAGCTACCTTTAAAAAACCATCCCCACAAATATACAATTTCCTTTACACTCACATGTTTTTATACCGCTTGGACTGACTAATTACTACTGAGTTGGTTTAAAGCTTAAGCTAATCATGGCAGGCAACCAAACAAGTACTGGGGTTCGACAACCTAAGCAAACTTAAGACTACTTCTCTGTTGAACTTTAGACTTGTTTTTATTACAAGAATTTTAGCTCCAAAATAATATTTTTTTTGTTTAAATCTACAGTCACATCCTTGTATTTTGTGTAAAATTATAAAAGTTAAGCATTTATAAAGTTAGATCACCAATAGATGCCCACAGGCCCAATTCTTAGCCATTTTTTTTACCAAACGTCCTTTATGGCAAAGAGCACCTAAGGCAACCATACTCTTTAATTACAACAAATCGAACCAGGTTTTCGCAAAAAAAGTAAAATAGATGCAATAGGAATGGCCTTGAATGATCCGCTTTAATCACTGAAAATTAATTGCATCAGTAAAATACCTCACAAGACTCACAAATTACCTTACTTACTTTTCCTTGTACACTTCATGACAATAAGATGCTAGCTACACAGAAAGCATCCCGGTTAAGACTAGTACTTCTTTCACTTATATAGTACTCATTATTATCTTTAGAAAGTACATAAAAAAGGAATCAAATAATATGTTCACCTTATTACTGTCGGTTATGGAGTCCTGTGTTCATTTACCAAAATCTCGATTATAACGCCTACAAATTCGATTTTTTTTTTCCCCTATTGAATTCATCAAAAAATTTTAAGAACAATATGATTTGCTTAAATGTTTTATCTTTAAACACTCCTGAGCATTTTAAATAAAGGGATAGTCAATAGAAGAGCCTAATAGAACACTATTTATGACAAATATTTGTCTTTTTTTAGAGGCCAGCCTTTTGCTTTTATTCTTTCTTTATTTTTTCATATCGCTTTGGCATGATCTCTAAAATGGTAATTTTGTGTCGCCATGAAATTCACAACTAAGTCTGCTAATTTGCAAGGCCTCTATACCGATTCGCCAATGACAGCACGGCACACACTGTCATTCCAAGACATGGAGATCCAGCCCAAAGCCCCCTGACCCTAGACAAGGTTCTTTTATAAATTGAAAAGTGGTCCAATGCATGGATTGACAGTTTCGATGTATCGAAAACAAAAGGAGCTGACGATCTCCCGATCGAAATTTCTGCGCAAACACCCCAACTTCATCTTCACGAATGAAGCTGTTAAGAAAGTGACCTTTCTCCGTCTCCTCTGAATCTACTCCACTGTTTTCGATAAGTACATAAATTCACCTCCTTCACTAAAGCTTTCTCCTATTGCGCTCCATCCATTGTCTAACCAATAAGACAGACACGAAGGCACACAGCTCCTTCTAATTATTTTATACTGACACGCTAAGAATAGAGCATTTGAGGGCTCTATTTATTCGATATTACAATTTGATTTAGGGACTAAAACATTGCTCACTGCAAATTTAGAAATCAAACAAAAACTTTTAGGCTTTTCGATAATACGTTTTATCCATGATAGCGATCAAATAATCTTCGGGCATTTTGTCAGGATCAACTTTGAGGGGAAGGGGAGAGTAAAAAATAAGCCTTCCACATCTATTATTGAAAAACTTCTATTCATTAAAAAACTAAAAATACTGAAAATAGATGATTTTAGTTTTGACATTTTTCTGAGGAAAAAATTCAAATGGGATATAAGGAACAGGAACTGTTTGCAAAAATGTCCAAACGGACGGATAGGGTTAGGTCAAACTTTCAAAAAGGCTAGACCAAGCAAGCTAAATGGGAATGTATAAGTAAGTATTAGAAAAAAAAAAACATAAAAAAAATACAAGAAGAGAAAATCTTAAAGACCTCCCACTCCCCACAAACATGCCATTTCGAGTAGGCAATAGTTGCTTACAAGTTATATTTGTGTAGGTGGAAAAAAAAGGACCTTTTACAAGGGACCAACTTTAAAAAATCAAGTCTAACTTCATAGAAGGCCCGATACTACCCTTCAAAAAAACCAACTTTTCATGATTTGTTTTCTAAATAATTTTTGGAGAACCAACATAGAAGTAACACATCTTAAGCAACAAGTAGCTAAAAATTACCTTGCAAGAGAGACTCTGGCTTTTTGTCCTCCACTCAGCACAACACCTTGGTCTCCAACTAGGGTCATATCTCCAAACGGAAGCCGACTTAAGTCTTTGTCTAAGGCACACACCTAAAACGTTAGTAACTTTTTGTAAACTGTAATTTTGAAAGAATTAGTATTTATATTGATAGTTGGCATCAATAATAGTCGTCGGTAAGAATAGCATTCTTAAACAGAATGTAAAACTGGCAAACAGTTCAATGCAATATTTAACACACTAACCGACATATTATGAAATCATTTATCAATGCCAAAAATCGAACAAGGCATACGAAATGGAAATGCAAAACTTAAGCAATAAGAACAACAAAAATAGCAACATGAATGACAATACTAACTTCGAAAGTCAAGCATTTATGTAAAAATCCATTGCTAAAGGGGAGAGGGGAACTACAAAAATACAAAATAAGTAGATTGTGAAGAATAAGACCAATTATGGTGGGAATAAAAAATAGGGAAAAAAAATATGAACTTTTATCATAGGACTCAAAGAAAATCTTATGCAGGATGGGGGAGGGACACGTAAGAATCAAAAACCAGAATATAATCTAAGGAAACAAATAACAATTTGATTTTACATTCAAAGTAACATATATGTTTACGACAAAATATTATTACAATTTTGTCCAAATATAGCAAATAATGTTTTTTCTTTGTTGACATAGTTCTGCTTAAATTAAAAGATAAGTGTACAAATTAAACAAAAACTGATTGCTTAGATTATGACTAAGCTGTTCGTTATGAACAAAATGAGCACTGAGTGAAAGTGGACAGTGACGTATCATCTATATTTTTATTTTTCTTGCCCCACTTGCTAAGGAAGAGAAGTTCATCAATACTGGGGACTCCTTTCATCGAAAATTGATTGAAGAGCATAATTTACCATTCCATGATTTTTTTGGGAGGGGGGGGGTAATTCCTCTTTCAAGGCATCAAAATGAAATGTACAAAATTGGCTAAATTACTAAAACAATTAATACTAGAGCCTGAAAAGAATATTGGAAACTTCCCTCCAATCCCCCTTTAGTATCAACAAAACTAGGCTCAACAGTTACACACTCATAGCTGCTCTATTTTTATAGTTATTTATTAAATTTAAAACGATAGGCCTACTTTTCTCAAAATGAGCTCCATATTTTGAGAACTACTAAATCACTTCTATGTAATTGCTTCTGATAAAAAATATCAATGGCTGCGTTTTTATAGCATTAGAGTTGTAAAACGATAACGGCTTTTATAAAAGAACAATAAAATTATTGCACAAGAACAGATGCAATAACAAACATGTATGCCAAGCAACCGTCGATGCAACTTTACTTTTAGATGCATAACAAAAAAATAGTTTGTTTCTGAAATAAAATGTCAACTATAACCATTTTTTTGGTTACATGCATATAGACCAATCGGATAAGAATACATGCTCAGAAAGTAGCAGTTTATCTTAAGTTTCGTCGTTAAGTGCAATATATTGAAAAACATAAAAAATACCGTTAAATAGGACTTGACCACGAAAGATACATAAACAGAGTCTTATGTTAGTGTGTGATGGTTATTTTCAGTCTGTTTGATAGGATAGGCATTGATTTAGACAGGTTTTCTTTCAGTGGTTTCAAGCTTGCTCTAAGAGGGTTTGACAGAACCCACTTTCATGTTCTTCGTCTTCCATCCAACGAAAAACAGCATCATTTTAATCTCACGCGCTAAAGCATATTACCATTTTGTTTTTCGAGTAGAATTAAAATTAGAAACTTCAAAAATTGAATGGTTCAATACGAGCTCGCGAGAATGGAAGCAGAGAAATACTCCACGGGAGTGCGGTTTACATTATTTGTGTTTGTCTTATACTAATGTTCAGGTTTAATCCTTATTAATTTTACTCTGTTTGCAAAATTTTATTCAAACACTGGTATATACACACGAACACTAATATACATACATATATATACACACACACACACACACACACACACATATATATATATATATATATATATATATATATATATATATATATATATATATATATATATATATATATATATATATATATATATATATATATATATATATATATATATATATACCCGGCTGACTGACCGTATTTCAAACAGTAGGTTGTACGAAAAGTGTGGTTCAATCCCGCTTTCTGGGGCTATAATGAAAGAAAGGTTGAGATGGCTAGGCCACGTTCTACGGATGAAGGATGACAGATTACCGAAGATTGTCCTTTTTGGCCAACCGTCTGGGGCTACACGGAAAGCAGGTCGTCCTTGTCTTGGTTGGGAGGATGTCATAAATAAGGATTTAAAGGAAATGGGAACTTCCTGGGAGGGTGTAAAGAGGGAGGCTTTAAATAGATTAGGTTGGAGGAGGAGCGTGCGTAGCTGTGTTGGCCTCAGGCGGCTTGGTGCTGCAGTGAGTTATTAGTAGTAGTTAGTAGTATATATATATCTATATATATATATATATATATATATATATATATATATATATATATATATATATATATATATAATGTCAGCTCTCAAACCTAAAATTAGATTAATCATCACTTACCCTTATAACTTGTTTATAACGGCTGTTGTCATAGTCAGCACCAAACAAAATATTCTGGCGGATAGACCCTCCAAATACCCAAGGTTCTTGTCCAACATAAGAAACTTTTCCAGACACTCTTATTTTCCCGTCATTAATAGGTAACTCTCCAAGAACCGCCTGCAGCAAAGATCCCTAAAATGTATAGTCTTTGATGAGATCGTTTTCACCATTGTGATGTAAAAAATAAAAGATATCAATTCAAAAGTTCATCATCGAAAAATGAAACAGGCGAATAGGGGATATGAAAAAACTTCCCATCTTTGATTCTTTCTACTTGAAGATAGTATACTCTGTCCATTTCAAACTGGTGAAAATCAGTTTAACTGGTGAATACCAGTTTTAAAACCAATTGAATGATATCCACCACTCCAATGTCCAACCAATCCGTCGTGAATATAGGTTAATTCAAGTAATTTTCCCAAAAATATTTTATCCTGTAAGTACTATAAATCATAGCAACGTTTTAATATAAGTTTAAATGTCACTCTTGACTTTCATTTCAGTTTTCGTTACATCTTACTTAATGGAATGATAATTATTTAACTTCTTTACACAAAGAAATGTTAATTCAAGTAAGTTTCTTAGATTGGATTTTAGTTATATTCAGGCTTCTGAGCAGTATCCCACTGATAATTATGGGCAAAAAAGGTCTGACGTCGAATTAGACAACACTGCTTTTCTTCTGTATTTTCACTTTAGAATGATCAGCTTTCTGAAGCCTCCATACCCATAGTTTACGTTCTGCTACATTTGACATGTAAATAAGAAGTTCCTACTGCATCACTATTTTCTTTAATTCCCTCCCCAGATTCGAACTCCGTGTTCAAACTATAACGAAGAAAATTAGCTTGACAATTTGTTAGAAAATACAAGTTAAGGAATGAACTTTTTTTAAATTTACTGCTGCTAGAAGCTCAGGGGCACAAAACTAAACCTGTGCGGAAACACTTTTTCTTCTGAAAAGGGGGTTAGATTTTTGGGGGATTTTTCTTCATTTTGTCTTATTTTGTGCGTAATTTTGAGTCCTGAGATCATTCTTGCAGGTGTGTTTGAGACAAGTATGTTTTCAAACGAGTATTGTAGCTGTTACTGAAGCACGGATCAAGATCCTTTCCTCTGTCGAAATATTCAGTTTATTCAGCTCTGAGCTCCAGGTCACCCATTCTGAAAAAAGGGAATGGTATCTTGAATTTCCTTTTTATAAAGAATAATCTTAATTCCAAAATTGTTTTAGTCCCTGGTTTATCTGAATATTATGAAATCATTTCTCTAACTATCATGCCAGAATCCCCCCCCTGTCTCTTTAATGACATTGCAATAACAGCCATTTATTGCTCACAAAGCCAAAATATTGATGTGAAAGCATATTCATTTAGAAATTACAGACAAGAGTTGACTTTGTTGTTTCTAAATATATCAATGCTTGACTTTTGCTCAGTTGGGGACACCGATGATATTAAGATGGATTCAATTTAATCCTTTCTTAAAGTCAAGCAAATAATTAAAATACCAAATAGGCTAATAGGAAAATCACCTCTCTTGACATCATTCTTATATTGTGATTGATTTCAAAAGTGCCTCCCTTAGCCTTGCCTCCATTGGGTAAAAATTATCACCTCCTTTCTATTTTATAATTATTTTCTTTTTATAATTTTCTAAAAAGGGAAAGCTCCATAGTCTTCCTTTATAAATAAAGTTAGGTCAGAAATGCTTAAGTGCAGAAGGGGTATGTTGTGCCTCCATTTTCCCGAAAGACACAACGACCAGCCCTCACATTTTTACTGGAAGACACTTCCCACAAAATTCTGCCCCCTCTCAAGCTGTTGCATAGCCTCTTTCTGTCTTGTCTCTCTTTCGATACTACACCTTTACATTTGAAATAACTTTTGTCTCCTTCAAGAATAAATAGAAAAAAACAAAACATCTCGCTATTCTCTCTTCGTACTAATTAGTACAGGGGCTGGCCAGGGTTCCGTATTTTGTTTGTTTGTTTACTTTTACCCCCTCTTCTTTTTATCTTCCTTTTAAGTTATCCTTAAAATTGTATTCATTTTAGTTTGTTTTATAGAGTTTTACCTGTTCTATCGTTTTAGGACATTATGACGAATCTTTGTTTGAGTAATGACTAATTAATGAGTTTTTGTTGTGATTTTTTTTTAGTTTTGGTATTTGTTAGTGTAGTATTTTAATTTTTGTTGCTTTATGTAGTTTTTATTTTTTATTATTATTTAAGAATTAACGACGCTTCTTGACTACTATGGTCCCTGCGTCGGCCCTGCAGTGCATTCCTGCAGCGTGATTCGATCTCTGGGTCTCATTTTACCAAGCTAAGGTCAAATCCACTGCGCCACCACAGAACTTTTATTTTTTATGTCTTTATCTATTCACCCAAAATTCAAATTTAGCCTTTCATAGCTTGTGATAAAAATTTTTAAATTAAATGTCCCATCTTACTAAGTCTCTTAGTTAATGCACAATTCAATGCCAGTCTATTTTCTCACTATAACGGTGATTAAATGGTTCATTTATTTATTTTTCGTAATTTAGCCTCTCTTTTTTTGTGCGTAATGCAGATAGGTTTAACCTACCTTTCCAGATCCTACAGGACCAATTATGGCTAACAGTTCATTTCCTTTGACGCTAATAGTAATATCATTAAGCGTATTTTCTTCCGTATTAGACGACCATTTTGCAGTGACATGTTCAAGAGCTAAGCTAGGTTGGCTGTTCCTTTGAGGTGATACTGGAACTTCAGATTCATCTCGTTCTTCAAGCTGTAAAAATTTCTGGAAAAGAAAATCAAAACAAGTTGAAACTTAAGGTTTGTGAGAATGCGGAAGAAAAGTTTAAAAAAGAGGAGAATTCTAGCTTGTAACTGAAAAAAAAAGAATCTCCATAATGTGTTTGGACCTTTAACTTTTACCCTAACTTGTCTTTTGTCATTATGAAAAACAAACCGCCGATACCTTTTTTTCTTTTAATTGCTCACGTGGTGGGGCACGAATTTCTTTTTCTTCTAATGATTTATCTAGTACAGGTTTTTGATTTTCAAAGATGCGATAGGCATTGATGACCTTATCTATGTCAAAATGCAAAACCCAATCATCATCACTATAATTTTCAGTCTGTTTGGTTCAAATTCAATTCAAATTCATTTTATTTAAAAAACATTCGACGGACAGAGCCGATTATTAGTTTTTATTGTCATACACACACAAAAATTCGTCGACAAGTCAAAATTAACATTCACAAAATTATAATATATACAATTAACAATAATAATTGTCACATACACACGAAAATAAGTCAACAAGTATACACAAAATTGTAATATATACAATTAACAACAATAATCCGGATTAAAAAGTCGACCCAGCATTAAACAACTTAACAAACGAGGGCACAAAACTAAGCACATAACGAGCATGTGACACAGTCACAGGTTGAAGTTTTGGTACAGGCTCTGCAACGGCCCTGAGTGGCCTTACCCGTGCCGGTTGATGTTGGGGAGGAAGGATATTTCGGTGTATAGGGCTGGACAAAAGTTTATTACCAAAGGATAGGGCTAGTTTTAAACGACGAGATTTAAGGGTTTGAAGTTGAAACTGATTAAGGATGGATATGTACGGTATTTTTGGGGCTTTTACTAGGGGGGCACGGTATTGCACCCTCTCAACCCGGTCCGACTGTTCCCTAGTCAGCCCGAAATGCCATACAGGGCAACAGTATTCAAGTGTGGAACATATAAAAGAGAAATAGATGCGTAGGAGGTGTGGTGCAGGGATTCCATGGCGAGCCAACAACTTCAGAGACCTGATGGCCAAATTAGCTTTTTTTCACATGCCATCAACAGGTTTATTCCACTTCAGATCTGAAGTGATATGAACGCCGGGTCACGTGACTGGCGCTGGGAATAGGTGGATTAAAAACTGGCGCAGATTTTAAAAAAGAAAATGTTAAAATTACAGATTTATCAAAGTTGACAGTCATTTTGTCCACCTTTGCCTCTTGACATATATCTTTCATTAATGAACCTGCTCTGCTTGGTAGGTTTTTTCGACAACATTCAATGAGCGACAGAACGTCGACATACTTCCAGCGGTCATCCAGTGTTGTTGCCAAATCATTTATTATGACAAGAAACAAAAGTGGTCCCAAGAGGGTACCTTGGGGAACTCCACAAAAAATGGGCAGTGGGTCGGAGTAGGTGGACTTATATTTTGTCCGTTGACTTCTACCATAAAGAAAACTAGCAATTAAACGTATAAGGAATGAATCTACACCTAGTCCAAGAAGTTTTTTACAAGAATATTGTGGCAAATTAAATCAAAAGCTTTTCTTAGATCTATTGCAATAAGATTAATCCAAGAATCTGGTTCATCGAGTTTTTGCAAAATACTGTCAATTATACTTACTAAGTAATGAGATGTAGATGTGTTTGGAATATTTCCAAACTGCCTTGGATCAATTTTGTCCAGAATACGGTCTTTCAGCCATGCTCGGGCCTTGTATAGAATTATTCATTTCAGACCTAAAGGGAGACGAGCGTAATTTCACGGATGGCATGGGTGAAAGGATTCCCAACTGATTTAACTGCATCATTAGGGTGTCAATAATTGTTGTTTTTTCGTCAGTTAAGTTCTGAAGGTTACGTATATCAGATTGGAGTGATTCGTGGGCATTTCTTAAGGGTAATAGTTCATTTTGAATAGCTGAGAGTTGATTCTCAAGAACGGAACATCTGTTAGATAAAGCTGAGACTTCATTAACGTATTCAGAACAATTCGTGCATGGAGTTTTATCCTCACTGCTGGGCCTAGTTGCTGTCTTAGTTTTGGGATTAGAATTCCTTGGTGTGACTATGGGTGTGTTTTTGACAAAGGATCTAGGTCTAGGGCTCACTTGTGGCGTAACTTTGCACGGAATTTTCATACCGCTAGTAACTGAAGGTCAAGTGGGGAAGTCACAATTTAAGCACAACCATACCAGTAGTTTCTCACTTGCTAAAAGCGTGATCCTTGCACACTTAGGATGCCACCATTGACTACATTTGGTGCACTGAACTGTCCCACTAGTTGCTGGGTTTCTACACTCAGGGCAGTAATTTTTAGTCATAATTAACTTGGAAAAAACTAGGTGCTGTGTACTAGGCTGATTGGGAAGAGGACTGCCTCGAACCCGACCAACTCGTCTTCACCCGGGGTAAAAACCACAGAAATTCTCTACCTGCTGTGCGGAGATTCAGTATCCAAAATAATCCTCAAGTTCATATTTTTAAAACGAAAATCATAGATTAGATACACCTCAGCTTGTCTTTCGTCATTATGAAATACATATCACCAAACCTGTATTTTTTAACAAAGGTATTTTAAGCATTGATGACCTTATCCATGCCAAAACCCCAAACCCAATCATCATCGCTATCATTTCCAATTTTGAAATGTTTTGATTCTCGCTGTCCAGGTTGATTTGCATTGACTCGCTAACATGCTTGGTGTCACATGCCTTCTAACTACATGCTTCTTTGCTCTTCATTTTCATTTTTGACTTGCTCATATGCTCGGTGTCGCATGTTTTCTAACGGCGTGGGTATTTACTCATCATTTACATTATTGACACACCATCGCTTTTCTTCTAACCACGTTTGTCTTTGCTCAGCATATTCATTTTTGACTCGCTCACATGCTCGGTGTCACATGCCATTTAACCGCATTTGTCTTTGCTCTTCATTTTCATTTTTGACACATTTTTGGATTTTGATTACTTAAGACAATTTAGTAACGCCTTTGCTTTAGCTGCTCGTATTGATGTTATCGCAATTGATGATGCTAATTTTCGTTTTTTTGGCCTACCAACAGACATAATATTACATAAATAACGGATGCGTTGGAAACTCAACAATCATTTATGCTATGCATGACATCACATAAGAAAATGCTTATATGATGCCATACGAAATGCTTATATGATGTACTAGCATAGTACACGACGCCATTTACAAAACACCGAAATTAAGGCTCTTAACAAATTTTCTCAGACTTTTGACCTATCTAGATCGTCTTTTATGCGAGAATATACCAAGGTAATGATTTTCCCGAAAAAAATAAGCCGCTTTCAGGAAAAAATACATACATAAATAAATACATACATAAATAAATACATATATATATATATGTATATATATATATATATATATATATATATATATATATATACTATTATAAGCTCGTTTATAAAGATAGTATATATTAAGTTTAATAATACCTATCACAAGCAAAAGACCCCCTGCAAAAAGACGTTCTTTGTTTTCTTTTTCTTTTGATGATTACCACTTATTGCGGTTATTTCTCGAAAACTCATGTTCATAAAAAGATTCAACATTTAGCTTCGTGTTTGTTAAAATATCAAGCAGCATATTGTGCCAAATAAAGGAATAGTCACACTACACCTTTTTCTACGATTATTTTGAAGGACCCCGAAGGATAATTTACAAACAATGGGAAAGACATACATTTTGGAGTTTACACTATCCCCCAGTTTCAGTCAAGAAACATCTTCTATTATTATCCCAAAATTCTAGTTGAGTAAAGGTAGGCACAGGATATGTAAATACCCCCCTCCCCCCCAATGATTTAATATTTATAATTTTTCGTACAATTTCACAAGCATTTATATTATGTTGTCAGCGTTTCTTCTGTAGAAAGCCCATATTTAATGGGTTTTATCCTACAGTTTCATACAATTATGTTACATTATTATGGTTTCTTCTTTAGAAAACCTGTTTCAAATGGTCTGTTAGAATAAAACTTTCTTGTAAGAGACTTTAATGGAAACAATCTGAAAATTGGAGTTTTGAAGAAAGTCCCATCAGTGTGATCTTATTATTATTTATTTTAAAACCCCGTCATACAGAAAAAGAAAGACAGAGCATAAAAACGAAAAAAAAAACAAGTAAACCCAGACAAATATAGAACACATCAACCACTTCCATAAATCACTGTGATAGCATCAGAGACCAGTGACGCCCCAGCTCCGAAGACGTGCATTAAATACAGAGATCTGCTTTTCGAAAAAATATAATAGGGTCAGCCCAGCTGAATTTTCTCACAATATAACAATTGCGGGTCAATGGGGGGGGGATAGAAGACACTTTGCGAAACGAAAGAAAACCGGGAGAAGTTCTGGCTTATCTATTTTCCAAGACGGTGCTATATATGAATAATGTGGCAGAGCAACGGAATTAAAAAGTTTCGAAAGAAGATGGCGGTTGAAATGTAGCTTATTTGTCACAAAAGTAGTATACGTCAGCCCTACTCGGCGTTCGAATATGAGCTATAAAGAGTTGTTGTGTGCGCTTTACTGAGGAGCCAATGGAGAGACCAAGGTAAGTAATGTGATCAACTGGCTTGACCCTGCTATTCCCGAGAGTAACATCTGCTGGTAGTGTGTGCTCCCAGCTGAAGTGTACAACTTCCAACTTTTCAGCATTGAATTCAGGACCAAGTTTTGCATATTCAGATTTTAGCGATGTGAAAACGTAATTAATGCGCTGGGTAGTGTGATTTAAGTTCAAAATGTCGTAAGTATAATAGACAATAGACAAACTGAGACCAGTGAGTATGAAAGACGAGGGAACAACAGACTGTGCATCGAGAACTCCATTGCTGAAGAGTCAAGGGAAAAGAACTGTACTTTGACGGGTACCTTTCTCGATTGATTTTTAATACTTGAAGGCTATTTCTGACTTCCCCTCACAATTTAATTATTCGTTTACTTCCAAACTTTTTGATATTTTCTTTCCGTTTTCCCACGACAGCATTTCCCACAACTCTATCACTGTTAGTCTTCAAAATGATTTGCCCCTTTTACACCAATTTAACCAAAATTGTAACGCAAGCGACACTATAACACTTAGTGCAAATTTGGATGTTACTCACCAGTGTTGACAAAACAGTACAATTGTAACGTAGTTGGTACAATTAGGACGTCCTGGTACAATGCAGTATGTTTGGAAATTTTCTGGTAAAATACAAATTTTCGGTACATTTAGTTTTTATTCACTTTTTTCTAAATCAGACACCACGTCAAGTTTAACGAAAATACTATTCATAATTTGCCAAAATTAGACTCCTCACTTTAGTCTCTACATTGCCGGTATTCTCTGATACAAGAGAGATTAAAAGTCACGTCAAGACTATTATTAAACGTTCCAAAACTAGATTAATCACATTTGTTCAAAGCAATTTTCATAAAGCAGTATTGATTATTTAAATACCCGACTTACTAAAGCTCTGACATTTAATACATAAATAGTATTCAACAATATTGTTCATTGGCACTAGTTCATTTTTTAAAGTAGTGATCGGCTAGTTTAGGAATATCAATTCATGAAAATATAGGGGTGGGAGCAAAAATATATCGATTTTCTAATTAAGATTAATAAGGCTACTTTTTCAAATCTTATGGAGATTTTTTTAAAACGGTTGAAAACCCAAAAATATGTTTCAAGATTCTATTGGGTAATTAGTTTTCTCCTATTAGTGACCTTGCTTAGTTAAGAAAGTTCAATGAGGTTATCCACCTATACACCTATAAGGTTATGGTGATGTATTTATTCAGTTTTGGCCTAATATATGTTTATTGATTTCATATCTAAAACCTATCCAACCTATTTCATAACCTATCTAAATCAAGCTTTGAACTAGCTTTGATCTACATAATATTTTATTCTGGACGGGGAATTCATTGAGGAGTGAGACACAATTGTATAAATGGGCAATTATAGATTAAAGATTAGATGTCGGAGGAAAAGTTGACGACGGAAGTTCTGAAGATCTGTGCATAACCATCTAGGAGCAGAAATTTTAGACAATAATGCAAATTCTAGAAATGTTGATGAAAGTATATACTTGAGTAGTAAAAAGAAGCTTAATTATATTTATTCACCGCCTGAATATGAATGCTGGTGATCAAGAAGACATTTTGGTTTAAGAGATTACTTCTTGAAACTTATAGAGTTCGGCAATGTATAGCCGAAGATATTTACCAATCCATAACTAAATTACTCTTTGGAGAAACAAGAGCTCCTAAGGCAAACCTAGTAGGATTTGTTGCAGACAGTTTCTCGTGTATGATTGAGGAGCAGAGTGGTATGCAGGCAGGCGAAGCTATCAAAAGACTGCTGAAGTTTATTAGTCATTGGTCGCTCTTGCCTCTCAAGTCAAAGGTGAGCTGATGATATTAAAACAATTGCCAAGAGAAATTAAAGACTTTTTTCAGGATGTATACGAATACATTAGTCACAGCTCAAAATGTCGCAGCCCAATGAGGTTTAAGAATTGTGAAAGATTATGGAATCGAAAGAACACTAAAATTCGGACATATATAGCTACTGGATGACTGTCTAGACAAGCTGTTTTAGCGTTAAATTTGGAGCAGTGGCATTGCTTTTATAATTCTCCCGTGTGATAGGACATAGAGAGATCAAAAACCCAGACGATACCACAGTCAAGCTAAAAAAAAAAACGGTTTAAATGGCTTTTTTAAGGCTCATTGTGTCCCTGACCGATCTTTTGAAGTATGTTGAAGATCAAAAACGGGCAATTTGAGGCAAAAGGGATCCATATTCATCTTGTCTATAACAGTTTTTCTGAAGTTTACAGGACAATAGCAAACCCCTTCCATTTCAATTAATATTCCTACTTAGCCAATGTTAAAGACATTGATTTTTGGGACAGAGTACCAATAACTTTTACTTACAAAATGTATCTCAATGTGCTGCAGTAAGATTTAAGAGAAGTTATAGGACACTTTTGATCATGCTCACTGATGAGAAACGAACAGAATATAAAGGACTTTCAATTCGGACGAAAGTGTTCTTTTTAATTCCAAATATTTGTCAGTAAGAAGAAACTTCAACAGACTTCGTTCACGCTACGCTATTGAAGTAAGGTTTGATCAGAAACACTTAACACCGCTTCTGGCTCAGTTTCCCAACTTACTGATTGGCAATAACCTGAGAGACATCATTCAAAAGTTGAAGCTTTCTTTTTTCCCTGGGCATGGCATTGGGAATGACTTAGATCCACCTATGTCTTGGCTCGGGTTTGCAGGCAAAAGGATGGCCATGGGTCAAAGCGCTCTCCTCTTTTCTGACACTTCACTCTAAGGCTAATTGTTATCCTGCATATTTTTGCAGCTGCCAAGGAAGCTTTCTCAGTTTTCAATCCTAGTAGACAAGCGTTCAAAACCATCCCAGTTTCCTCACCTTGAAGAGGACTTAGAGCAAAGATAATCATTTCGAAGGATTGGAAAGCAACCCCCTTTGAAAATGGTTCTCCATCCAAAGTGGAAAAAATATGAAAGGAGCAATGAAAATACTGGGCTACAAGAGGAACCGGAATGAACAAAAATCAACTAGAACAAAATTTCACTTTCGACCTTTTCTTTAGTATTTCAGCTTTATTATCTTTGCACAGCTGAACTTGATTTTGATATGGTCGAAGTAAGGTGAAGTAACTTGAGCAATGCATTTAAAAACTTCTGTTAAATTAATTTAATTCTGCTAATTACATACGACCAAGAACTGATATGTGATGACCAACGAATTACGGGGTGAAAACAATGCTCAACGGCAGGGGAGTGGTGAATAACCTAGTCTTTGGGACCATGGGAGCCTGGTGTCTTAGCTACTTCTAGGACATGATTACAGAAATATTTTGTTTGCAGATTCGGGCACTCGTTTCTCGTACTATATGTGATTTTGAGTTCTTGATATTATATTAGAGGCATTTTTTCTTATCTATTTTTTGCCTTAATAACCAATGTTTCCAATAAATAGACTAACATCAGCAATGAACTTCGAGATCATTTGAAAAAAAAATGTCACTGAAACCTTCTTCTAAATACTTTCGGTCATTTGTGGCTGTTATTTTGTTAAACTGAGAAGGCCTATAATTTTTTTTTTATATTTCAAATTATGAGGTTGCAGTTCTCTTGGGCTTATTTTACCTGTTATTGTAATTGATAAATCGGAACAATTTATTTCGAAGTGCTGGCAGCGATGTTGCGCACTTTCGATTAACCCTTTTATGTGATTTCCTGACTATTTGAGAAAGGATTTGTATAATAGAAAAAACTTTTACCTGAATTCTTTTGATGGATACATTCATTTCGGCAAACAATGACACACCAAAAGGAAAAAAGAGTGTCATTCCCAAGCGGACATTGTTGTACAACGAAATCGTCAAAAAAACCTAGAAATAAAAGATACAATGATTGTAATACAAGTCAACATGCGCACTGAAAACCGACTTATGTATCCTGAGAAACAAATCTGACAATTAGGGGAAGAACTAGGAGAGATGTTATATTAGTCTTTGATTTACTTTTGAATATACACGTTCACAAGGGATCCTTCTTTAAGTAAGAAGGAGCAGAAAAAAAAGCCCAGAGACTACTGAGAGTTTCAACCATTTTTCAACCATGTTTTCAATACTTTTGCTGTTGTTGAGGTCCTCTTGTCCCTCTCAACAGTTCCCTGTGAGTTTCAAATCGATGACAGGGAAAAAGAAACTTCCCTCAGATATTCTGTCGTCACAAATTGACGCAACCAATACGTTCTTTTTTTTATATTGTCTCAATCCACTGCAACAAAAGGCTCCCTCCGTTCTATTTTCTTTGTCTTGGCCACACGCCTTAGAAGGTTAAGTCTGTGGGAGTAAGCACAATTTTTGGCTCTTTCCTATTGTCTCATTGGTTTAGCCAATTTTTTGCTAATCTTTTGTTATCCTTGAGGCCTGTCTGGTTTTTCCCATATACCCAGCCAATCAGAGAAAAAATGGAGTCCATTTCCAGTCGTAACGAATCGGTAAAGCCAAAACCAATTTCAGTTTTATTTTCCATTTTAGAGTTTATTTTGTCCGGGATCTATTGAATGCAATTTTCAATCTGATCGGACGAACAAAATTAATGCCAATGTTTTTTGTTCGCCACGAGCCTTTACACTTGAAATTTAAGATCGTCAACGACGTTTGAAGTCTAATCACTTCTTTAGGTCACAATAAAATACTAAGAACTAATTTATCAATTTGACCTAAAGAAAAAAATTCAAGTTTTTGTTTCAATGATTCCTTTCTAAGCTTTTCAGAACAAAATTTATGACCTTTTACGGGTATCATTTTCGGGGGAAGCAAGTTCGGACACATATTTCAAGTCTTGCATTAGCTCTCCAAAACATAAAATTTGAAGTTCTTTTACCATCCCCTCTTTATCCATATTCGACGAAAGTTCCAACTCGATACCCCACACAATCCCTGTTATACCGCAAACAAACTATTTTCATATCCTGAGTAAACATCGTGTCTTTTCATTTACTTCACTGTATCATTATCGAAAGAGTCGTTTTGTTGATTATTTACAGATAGTTTTTTGTCCCTGTCTCTACAATCAAATGAAAATCAAAGATTGATTTGCTACATCCGCAGAACTTTCTCAATTTTTGCTAAATAATTTGTCCCATCATCACCACCATGTTAGGTATGTTCAGATGAGAGATGGAAAAGACTAATCTAGTCTGTAACTTCCAGTCAAGAATTACTCAGATTCCATAGTTGTGAGAAAATGGCAAAGAAATTGTATTTCAGTTGACTCGAGAATGGTTATACATAAAAAAAAGTATTCACATCCTCCCCATCTTGAGCGACAAAGAGAATCACTTTTTTCTTTTGTGTATTATCTACCGCTATTAGGAAACTGGAATATTATAGAATGGGAGGCAATGATTTCCAACAAACCTAGATTCTATTATTTCCTTTTCGACATAAAACATCATCTTTGAAAGCTATGGTGTCAATCTTACTGACCCTAAGAGTTGAAAAATCATTATAGCTTGCACTCCAACCCAAGACCAGCTGATTTTTGTGCGTTACAATCCAATAAATGAATCTACTTGTGTTAAGTTTAGCCCATTGGCTTCCTTCTGACCCTATAAAACTTCTTTCGCTCTCTTAGGCATTTCTGGCTCTCTGGTATTTCCATACCAGAAATACATCTTGAATTCTTGTCTCAGCCGTTTAGTAATAAATCTGACCAGAATCTACTTGTAAGCCTCGTCACTTTTAGTGTTTTGCCATCAAAATGAGCACTGGTTTAATTTTTTTGTTTCCACCAATTTTATTAGCAGACAAGCGAGGCTGAATCCGGGGAAAGGGGTACCGGGTTTGCCCCCAGAGGCGCCATTTGGGCATAATCTTGGGGTGGGCATGAACTCCATCTGCCCCCCCCCCCCGATTCACTTCGTGTAACGTAAAAAAATGCGGGTTTTAGCAGCACATAGATCAAATATTCTAAGTAAAAACGCATTTTCAGCACCCGTGTGTTGCTTGGAAATGTACTGTAACCGAAGGGGGAACTCAGCCACACAGACCTCTAAGATTAATTATAACAACAAAGAATACAATCAACGAGGTTAAGTGATTAAACTGAAAGTGGAAAATTCAACCAGACTACAGGCTGGCATTCCTCAGCGATAAACTTTCTTGTTTAAGTAAACAATACGTCGGTGAAAGTAATCTTCATTGCTATGTAACCAAAATTACAAGATTGTAACCAAAATCTCGGTTTTCCTTCAGTAGAAAACTTCCAGATCAAATATATTTACAAAAAGGAAAAACATAACAAGATAAAAAAAATATTACAACACTCAAGGTAACAAGGGGAACCGCCGAGGTTTCATTTTTGCAAAATCATAAACAAGCTGGTCGTAGTCCAAATTTTTTACTAAGTCCTTCTCTGCAAATATCAACAGAAGGTGACTGAGACGATGATCTCCTGTTGTAGACCGCAGGTAGTTTTTCACTATTTCTAGGCTAGAAAAATTAACTCTCATTGCTCGCTGTTGTCACAGGAAGTGTGGCGGCAATACGAAGTACTTTAATTAATTCTGAGTAAGCCACTGGTTATGCCTGAAGATGGTCGACAATGTCTAGGAATTTTCCAGCTTTTTCTCCTCATCGAGCAAGAAACGCTTGGCAATACCAGCTTGAGATTCAAGAAGAATGTCGTCGATATCCAGCTCGCCGTAAAGAGCAGAGAAATGCTTGAGCAGCTCTGTGTCCATTAGCTTGGTTGAGCTTGGATCCAAGGATTCGAGTGTACTCAGCACTGGCAAGTTATCTGTGAACGTTCTGTCAAATTCGGCTAGTAGACAGTCAAAAGTTTCGAAGTATTCTCGCTTCATTTCATCCGCCAAAGTAGTAGTCCGATTTCCAGATTCGATGAAATTCTTTCCTAGCGTCAAAGTTGTCACAAATTGTTTCAGATGCTTGGTTATCTTTTCAGTTCTTCGAGGTCGTCCTTTCTGACCAACAGAGGAGGGTCTAGTCGCTGGTTCATTCACAGCAGGTACTTCGATTTCGAGCTCTGTTGCTAATTCTTTAGCCTTCTCGGAAAGCGATACAAATGAAGCATCTGAACGCAGGTCGGTGAGTTCGCTTCTTGTGGCCTGAATCAGGGTGCGCGATCGAGAAATAACCAAGTCGACAGCCTGGAGATGCTGAGACAGCAAGTTCGTCACTCGCATAATTGATTCTACGTAGTGCAATTGGAAGATAACAAGAAACGATTACATCTTCTTCTGGAGCCCAGCTGCCTCTGCCCGTGCTTCGCCGTCAGCTCCCTCGCTTAAAGCAGACAGTACAGCTAAAATGCATTCATATCGGAGTCTAACTTTCTATATAGATCGATACCAGTAAGACCATCGTGTGGCTGCACTTCTTTCCAGCTCCAGAACTTGCAGTTCGGCAGCTTTCTGGGCCTCAACAAACAACTGATGCCGAGTGTTGCTGTTGGAAATGAATGTGTATAGAGTCTGGACCAGTGAGAAAAAAGAACCAACAGTGCCGACAGATTCAACGCAGCTCGCAATGACCAAATTTAGCTCATGTGCTTAGCAATGAATGTAGAACACCTGTGGCGATTTCGCTCTCAGACGAGCTTGAACACCGGAGAATGGTCCGCTCATTGCGTTTGCTCCGTCGTAGCACTGCGCGACACAGTATTTCCAATCGAGTCCAATTATTGTCACTGTGTCATGAATGAAATTTGCTAGACTTTCAGCATCCAGACTCTTCATGTGATAGCATCCGAACGCCTTTCTTTTACTTTTCCTTCGTAGAAGTACCTAAGAAGAATGGCGAGTTGCTCTTTCTTCGAGTTGTCTTTCGTTTCGTCGACCAGAACGGCAAAGTATTTGGCGCTTTTTAATTCTTGCACTATCGTGCGCTGAAGCCTGGAACCGATCACCGAAATAAGATCGTTCTGGTATTCATGGGATGTGTAGTGACCGTAGCGTCTCTGTAGCTCGTTGAAGAGCGTAGGAGAGTACTCTGCGAGAAGATTGTACGTCTCGACGAAATTTCCCTTGTTTGTCGAGGATTCTGTTTCGGCGTGCCCCCTAAAGGCAGTGCCGAGTCGCCCCAATAGAGCTGTTACTTTTAATAAGGCTTTTACGTGCTCTCTGTTGTCCTTGATTTCATTGTCTCTGTCTGTCATTAAAACAGACGCGATTGGTTGCAACTCCTTGGTTTGTATGGCTTTGAACTTCGTCCATGAAACTGCACTGTCTTTGTGGCGGTCACTTCTAGTGTGCTTTTCGAGGAAGTTAGAGATGTCTTTCCATCTTCTCACACCGACGTCTATGAAAGGTCTAGACCCGTACCTCTGCCCGGGAAGAGTAGATGTGCCACCAAAGTGTCTGCAGTAGAAGCAGTAAACAGAATCATCCTGGACGGAGTACTCCAGCCATGGGTGCTTTCCATAATATGAAGCATTGAATGACCGTTTCAGCTTGCCGTTTGCCGTCACTTGCGCAGGGTATTGTACTAGTTTTGGTTGGGATGGTGGATCGAGAGAGGAAAAAGAAATGTCCTTAGGGCCGCTGGACCGGCGATGCTCTTCATAAATAATAATTCATAAATAATGAAATACTTCATAAATAATGAAAATACTTCATTTTTTCTAATTTTTTGGAATTAACCCTTCCCCGCCTACCCCCTAAAGAGAGCGGATAAGTTCTGATTATGTCAATCACGTATCTAAGACTTGTGCTTCTTTTCCCACCAAGTTTCATCCCAATCCCTCCACTCTAAGAGTTTTCCAAGATTTTAGGTCTCCCCCCAACTTCTCCCAATTTCACCGGATCCGGTAGGGTTTAAGATAAGAGCTCTGAGACACTATATCCTTCCAAACATCAAATTTCATTAAGATCCGATCACCCGTTCGTAAGTTAAAAATGCCTCATTTTTTCAAATTTTTCCGTAAACACCCCCCCCCCCCTCCTACTCCCTCTCATAGCTGGTCGAATCGGGAAAATAAAATTTCTAATTTAATCTGGTCTGGTTCCTAATACACCTGGCAAATTTCATCGTCCTAGCTGACCTGGAAGTGCCTAAGGTAGCAAACCGGGACAAACCGACAGGTCGACAGAATTTGCGATCGCTATATGTCACTTGGTAGATACCAAGTGCCATAAAAACACAGAAAATCCTTTTCCGTCCAAATTCAGCTCTTTTAGTCCGCGAAACTGTGAGTGGCGCAGAAAATTGAAACCCAAACGAACAGTAACACAAACTTGCACTTACTCGCTGAACCGGTTCACATGGTGACGGTTTCTGTTTCTTAATCCATCTACTCAGAGAAGACTGATTTTCTGCCTCTTTCTCCTTCTTCAAGGCTGCTAATTAACGCTTTTGAGCTCCTGACAAACTCATGATAAAAAAATATATAAGATGTTGAATCAACAAGATCACAAACGACGAGGACAGAAACAGAATAAGAACAGACTCGAGTAATTGAAAACGGTAGCTTATGTTCAATAAAACAAGGAAACAAACATTGAAACATTTGCCAGAACCTGACCTACCTTGATCTGTCAACATAGAGGAATTACTGCAAACATTCAAAATCTACAATATTAACATAATTATCTAGGATACGGTCATTTGACAGAAATTGAGAACTTAATTATGTATCTAACCTACTTTCAAAATTTACAATGGTTAATAGCAAATAGCATAATTATTATGACCGACAAAGGGCCCTTTGTGGTGGAAGCTTGGGCCCCCTGGAAAATCAGGGGTGGGCATTTGCCCACCCCTGCCACCCCCCCAAATGGCACCTCTGTTTGCCCCCCCCAAAAAAAAATATGTCACACTACAAGCCAAACAGATGTACTTGAAAGTGCTCTTGAATCGTGCTTCCATTGAACCATTGAGAAACTAAGGGACTATTGAAGATGCAAAGTTTCATTTGCCAAAGCCAATAAGTTATGAAAAAAGGACGCTTTATTTTCTTTCCCCAAAAAGTGAATAGCGTTCTAACGAATAGTAAGTCATCGATTTAAATCAAGCAAAACCAGGTCTACATTTTACCCTAGAGTTTATGAAACAAGTCTCTCTTCTTTTCCAGAGGCGCCATTGGGGGGGGGCAAATGCCCACCCCAGATTTTCCAGGGGGCCCAAGCTTCCATCACAAAGGGCCCTTCGCCGGCCATAATAATCCGTTATGTCCAACATAATCCATTCTGTCCAAATGATTTGAAATTACTGCACGCCTATTAATCAAAGAGCGCAATTACTTGACGACCCTTGTGGTAATTACGCTATTTGCTATTAATTATTGTAAACTTTGAAATTAGGTAAGATATGTAATAAAATTCTCGAGTTCTGTCAAATGCACATTTCCTAGATGATTACGCGACACGAAGTGAGTCGGGGGGGGGGGGCCAAGATGGAGTTCATGCCCACCCCAAGATTTGGTCAAAATGGCGCCTCTGTTCTTTTCTTTGTTTGACCGTGCATGTGCACCAGGAGAAAAGAGAAAGCCAATGAGAGAACAGTAATTGAAAGTAGAAATAAACTTATAAGTGGACAATTTATTACTTGGAATACTCATTAAAACAAAGGGCTAGGGAGCACAGACGTCATTAGCCATACTTCTTGGGGTAGGGGAGGGAGTGGTTGTGAGGGGCAGTAAATTGTAACAACTGGCAGTTCTTAATACTGCCAAATTTGGTGATATTGCTACTAAGATTAATTCATTTTGGTTTTACCAACTGAGAATTGTCTTCTTTCATGTATTTTATGTCATATAGTTCAATCAGCAATAACAAATATTAAAAAAAAAGTACAAAAGAGCCAGTAAAGTATTTTACTGATTGGCTGAAAACATTAGAGGGGTGCATCCCCCTCTCCTACCCTAGAGTGACATTGCTGCTCAGAAGTAGTTCCCGCGGTTAGAGAAGCAAATAAAAACCAACTTGAAGTTGACTTGCCTTGTCAGCCGTAAGAGCATTTCCTGTCAGGACATACGCCAGTAGGGTGAGAAAAACAACGATTTTCGATGAGGTGTAAAAAAGAGTCTGGTTAAGTGATCTAAAGTAATTTGTCTTCCGAATCACATCCACTTCCTTCCTAGAAAATAATTTATCAACTCAGTAAGTAATATAAGCAAAACCCCTTTTAGAAGCCAATTCAGTTTTGGAAGCCAATTCAGCAACTTCGAAACAACCGAATTAACACCACTTCTCATTTATTTTTTTTTCTTCTTTTTTATTTGAGCGGGAAGGCAGCTCATACTAATTAAAAAAATGAAAATTTTTAACTCAAATTAACCTAGATAGTAAAAAAATATGGTTGGTGCGGGAGATTTCCAGTAGTTAAATGCTAGCTTGTTAATATAAAAAAAAATTTCCAACTTAAAACGAATGTAAAAATAGTTACATTGTACGTTCTTATCCTTCGGCAATAAATAACAAATCATTGGAAAGCCAAATAATTCCTTGTGTAGGAAAGCCAAATCTCTCTATTATCTAACTAGCTTTGCTGCATGTGACAAGGATATTCGTAAGACGTGGAAGGTAATAAATTCTGTGGTTAAACCAGGCTCTCAATCTAGCTCTTTACCTATGAGTCAGGTCATTGGTGATGAAACTGTAGAGGATGAGCTTAATGACCAAGAAGCAATCACTTCATTCTTCGCTAGTATTGGTAAGAATATTGCTTCCACAGCTACTTTATCTCGGTCTGAGTTGGACTTTAGATCTTACCTCGGGCCGTCTTGTGCTAAGTCTATGTCTCCAGAGTCAATAACAGAAAGTGAAATTACTAAAATCGTTAATGGCTTGAAAAACTCGTCCTCATCTGGGCCAGATTTTATTCCTACTTAGGTAGTTAATCTATTCTTCCTTCAATAGTTGTGCCTCTAACAAAACTTGTTAATCTTCCATTTAAATATGGTGTTTTTCCGGAAGCCTTCAAGCGTGCTCGGGTTATTGTTCTGTATAAAGGTGGACCAAGAAATGATCCAACAAATTATTGACCAATTTCGATTTTATCAGTATTTAGTAAAATCTTCGTAATGACTATGCTTTCTCGTTTCCTTAAATTTCTAAAATCTAAAAAGTTTCTTCATGATTTTCAATTTGAATTCAATTTGAAAGTTTCTTCATGATTTTCCTTATTGAATTTTATACATTCTGCATTGGATTCGGGATGGATTAATTCCGGCTGCTATATTCCTGGATATTCGCAAGGCATTCGATTTCCTTAACCCATGAAATTCTTCTATCGAAGATGTCTCATTTTGACATTATGGGTAATGCATTTTCTAGGTTTCAGTCTTATTTGAATGATAGGTTAATTTCTGTCGATCCACTTTTCCGTTCACCCTCACAAGTGAATTTTGGCGTCCCTCAGGGATCAGTTTTAGGGCCAGTGCTACTTTTGATTTATGTAAATGATCTTTTTTACGCAGTAAAAAAGAAGAAACCTATTAATTGTTGTAGACTCTGTCATCCTAAACCTCCCCTTGTCCATAGTGCCAGCTATAATTCGCAATCTTCTGATGTCCTTGTTTGTTTTGCTGATGATAGCACACTTGGCACTTCGGGAAACTGTGAATCCGAGCTTCGATTAAATTTGGAATACTTGTTTGAGAGAGTAATTTTATGGCTTGAAGCTAATTATCTTACCCTAAATTATTTCAAATCCAGTTTTTTGATATTTTCGCATGTTTCTCAGATTTATCCCAAGTTATCAGAAATTTACCAGCCAAATGGGATAATTCATGGAATAATTCGATATGTTCGTTTTTTGGGCATTCTTGTTGATGAAAACTTGTCTTTCAAGCGTCACATTCATTTGATTAAAATGAAGATATGCAGGTGTCTCGGTATTTTAAGGAAACTTAAACAATTTTCCCTGGATCAATTTTGGAAATCCTTTTTCACTCCTTGATCCGATCTTACGTTTCCAACTGTCCAATAGTATGGATGTCACCCTTTCCTTCACTGTTTAACCTCATTAAGGAAACTAACCGTTCAAGAGTTATCCCATTACTTGATCTCGAGTCACGGTATATTCTTTCCAGTGCATGTTTTACTTTTTCTCAACTTCATAGTGACCTCACCCATCCCCTAAGTGTTCCGCCATCTTTCACCTCTGATCAGGATAATTATAATCTTCGCAATACTAAAAATCATATTCAAGTTCCTTTTACTCCTTGTGTAAGGTCAGATTTTAATCCTTTCATTGCGAGTCATATTGTATGGAATAAGTTGCCCGAATCAGCTCGAAGGTGCCACTCATTCGTTTTGTTCAAAAAATTATTAAAAATTCTTTGGCTTCTTAGAAAATATTTCATCGATTTTTATATTTGTATATGCATGTATGTATGTATATGTATATATATATTTCCTTATTATTTCATTCGAGTCTATTTTATCTACTGATCTACATAATTAATTTAGTCTATTCAATCTATTAGTCTATTTAATTTTGTTTTTAATAGTTTTTATTTTATTTATATTTTCTTCTCTTCTCCTTTTTGCTCTTCTCTCTGTGAGTAAGTGATTATTTAATTTTTTTTTCTTCTCTGAGTAAGTGACTCGTTTATTTTCCCCCTTTTCTTACAGGCCAAAGAGCCTTTGGGGGAATAGTAAAATGTAATATTGTATGTGTGTTTCGTGATGAATAAATCTTATCTTATTGGTCAAATGTTGTAGGGTTTGACGAACTTTTTAATAGCCCTTTCATAAAACATCACCACTAGAGAAATCCAGTTAGTTTTGACGAATTCATTTTGTTTGTCGTCAGTGTGGAAGTGCTGCCGTCCAAGCCGCTTATTTGACTCTTAGAAAATAGATGACTTGTTCGGCAGTAGTTTTATAAATAAATCATGGATTCGGTCTGTTTTGGTGGGTGTTTTCGGGCTGAAAAAGCTCTCCATGGTTAGTTTATCTACTGCGAGTTGCTTCCCTGTAGTAGCATAATATCTGTTGGCAAGAATATATGATGAGTCGAGGGTAATAGGCTTGAGATTGTCAGTGCAGGATTTCGACTCTTGTTGACAGAAGAGCATCGTCAAATTCTTAAAACTATGTTGTGACCAAGATGGGCCCTGGATTACACAAAGCCTTCATTTAGCTGGAGATCCCAGGGACTTCTTGCTATCCGGTTCTAAGCCGGCTTTAGTGCTACTGAAGACTTGAGAAGATATTTTAGTCCTGGTCCTGCATTGGTTTTGAGCCCATTACCTTTCCTGTCGCCAAAATAATTTTAATTATTTAAAAAATATGAGAATTGTAAATTGGAATGTTACAACGTCAAGAAATAACTGTCATATTGAAAATTTTACTGACGAATTCAGACGCTTCGAACTGGACTTATTAGGAGTTTCAGAAACTCATATCACAGGGGTAAGAAAAATGAAATTAGGGGATATAGAACTTATTTACACAGACAGGAAGGACGGGGTATATAGACAGGATGTAGGGCTTGTGATGAATAAGGAAGCTTCTTAGTCCTGCTTCAGCTGGGAAGGAGTTATCGCTTATTTTATTACTAAATAGAGCAGGGTATCAGTCATAGTACAATATGCCCCTGTAGAACCAACTAACAGAGACAAATTTTAATTACAGCTACAGGAGTAAATACACAAGGTTCCTGGATGAAATATAGCGTTTTATTAGGAGATTTTAACTCCGATGTCGGTAGAAGTAGGGATGGATGGTATCCTAGTCCAGGTAAATTTGGCAAACTAAAAGAAAACAGTAATGGCTACAGACTGCAAATTTGTTGGTATATCAATCTAGTTATAACCAATACAGTATTTGGTCAGAAAATGACCGAATACATGACTGTAAGACAGCTAGCCTTATTGATTATGTTGTTGTCAACCGAGTGACAGATCATATGAAAATAAGAGGAATTTAAAAAAGTAGGGAAAGCACTAAATACGAGTTAAAGAGGTGTGAAGTGGAGGCATGGATAAAACTGCCGAACACCCGGAAGACGGCATAATTGAAAAATATTGTACTGCCATGTTAATAAATTGAGAGGGATAAGTCAATCTGGACTTGTCCCAATTAAAGATCGGAATGTGGTTACAATCAGTGGTAAAGAAAGAGTTAAAGGAAAAGATATAGAGGACAATGAAAAAGTTTGTGACACCTTAGATGTGAAGGAAGATTTATTTTGCGAGGAAAAATTAGTGACAATACTTAAAGGTTTAAAGAATAATAAAGCCCCAGGTGCTAATAGTGTGGTAAATGAGTTTCTCAAAAATCAGTTATAGTCAGAACCCCAGAATTATTGCGGACTTTATTTGCATAATTTACGTCACATTCTATCCTTGCATCGCTGATTAACGCTACATTGACAAAAGCGATGCAGAGGCAATCTAAAAGCGTACAGGCAATTAGCTCACACATCCAAAGGGAACCCTGTTTTACTTTCAAGTCCATTATTAGATGAGTTTTACGATAAGATGTTTCGCTTTAAATTGGAAGGATTGGGCAACAATTTAATAAAACGATATATCGATGTTTTCACTTTCTATATTTGTTATAATGATTTCGATGTCTGCGATCATTTTTTTGCTCACCTTCGCTTTGCCGAAGCTCAATGACAAAATTGTAATTAAATAGTTTTTTGCATAATTTTTCCAATCATTGAATAGTATAAAACAAGCTTCGACGATATAAATGCTTACCACAAAAATATAGATTTGAAATTACACGGGCTCAGCCTCTGGATAAGGAAAAATAAACAACTGGTTATTTTCGGCTATTAAAAATTAGCGGCATTTCAATGTTTTCCCCTGAGAATTGTTTGTGCCTTTGAGTGATTAAACAAAGAAAGCATGTTTTTTCAACTGAAAGTAAGAATCAACATTAAAACTTAAACGAACAGAAATTATTACGATATGGGGAAGAGGATACCCCCTAAACAATACCTCGCTCTTCACGCTATATTTATTTAGAATGTTCGAAAAGCTGTATCATTCTAGTTTAAAGAACCTTGTGTTTCCCTTTTTGTCCATAAAGGATTGGGATAAAAAGTCATACTTTAGCGAAAAGAGCAAAGTATTCAAGAGGGGCCATCCCCCACATTCCAACACTGAAAATTCCCCCAGAGAGAAGTCGCTTCCCAAAATATATCTATTTACTTCCCAATAACAAATGCTATGTGTAAGCAGTAGGCAATAGGACACTAAAACTTAAAACAAAACAAAATTATTCTGTTTATGAAGGGTGCTGTTCCCTCCTTAACGCTTCGCTCTTTACACTAAAGTTTGACTCTTTGTCAAAACTCTACTTCTTAAAACAATAAAAATTGGGACAAGCAGTCAAGATTTAGCGTAAAGAGCAAGGCATTAAGGAGGGGGACACCCTACATGTATGGAGGGACAACCCTCCCCCTCAAGGAAATCTCAGGAAATCGGGGAAATTTCATTCAACGTAAAGTACACCTTCCCCCAGTCAAATTCCCTACAGTTCCATCCTCGCTGAGAATCCCTCCTCCCTGTAAAATTGCTTGCGGACGATTCGGCCTGAAAAATTTTCCTTAGCATTCTTTCATGTGAATAAGACTTTAATCTCTAATCGGTTCCTCGACAACTCCAGAAATGCCCCCTTCTGAGGAAATTATTTCCCAGAAACCCAAACATGCGGAAAGTTCCCCCGGATAATTCCGCCGGAACATCTCCACATGAAAAATCGGCAGAAACCGTAATACTTCCGAGCCGGCACTGATGTTTTCAACAATTTAGTGTTTGTTATTAAAACATTTAAAAAATTTAATGCTACTACTGCTACTACTACTAACAACTCACCGCAGCACCAACCCAGTCTATTCAAAGCCTCCATCTGTACACCCTCCCAGGAAGCTCCCATTTCCTTTAAATCTACCTTTATGACATCCTCTCATCCCAACCCCGGACCATCTGTTTTCCGTTTAGCCCAAGACGGTTGGCCGAAAAGGACAACCTTTGGTAATCTGTCATCCTCCATCCGCAGAACGTAGATGAAAGATCCTCAACCTGTCTCTCATTATAGCCCAAGAAGAGGGGATTGAACCACAGTTTTCGTAGAGCCTACTGTTTGAAATACGATCAGTCAGCCAGGTGCCCAGAACAATCCGTAGGTGATTTCACTGGAAAACGTCTAGCAAACCTTCATCCGCTTTTCAGAGCGCCCATGCTTCCCAGACATATTTGATCGCTGTCATCTGAGTAGCTTCCAATTTTCTAATCTTGGTTTGTAGAGTTATCTTTCTATTCTTACAAATTTTTTTAACTGTGAAAAAACACCCTGAGCCTTGGCTATTCTGCTTTTAACATCTTCACTGCTCCCACTGTCTTTACTAATAGAGCTACCAAGGTAAGTGAAGATGTCCATCTGATCAATCTTTTCGTTACCCAACGTCACCTATTCATCTTCACTTATTCCTAGCCTTAGTGACTTAGTCTTCTTAACATTTATTTTCAAACATATTCTAGAACCCTGAACTCGCAAAACCTCTAAAAGCTCATTCATTTTGCTCGTATTTTGATCTAGGATACTTAAATCAACCGCATAATATAAATCCAGGAGATTTTTTCCACCCCATTTGATTCCAAGGTCTCCCATTGCCTCTCCTGTGCTTCTTTAGACAAATCCATCAAAATGATCCATATTGAGGGGGATTCCATACAAAGATAAAACCTTTACTAAAGCTGTTCTATCAACAGAATCGAACGCTTGCTCATAATTAAAAAACAAATGAGAACTAACGGTGTTTGATGACTTAGACACTTCTCAATAATTAACCTAAGAGTGAAAATTTGGTCGACACATCCTCAACCTTTTCTAAGATCGCACTATTCTTCCCTTATAACTTTTTCTGCAGCATCTCTCAGTCTAAAAAGTATCATATTACTAAGTAATTTGCTAATTAGAGAGACCAGACTAATGGGTCGGTAATCATCACACTTACTCTTATCACCTTTCTTATACTGTGGCTTAATTGAGGTTTTCCTAAAGTTGCTAGGTACTTCCCCTTTTTCAAAAATCATATTCATAATCTTCATTAACTCATTTCTAACCTGAGAGCCACAATATTTAAGAAACTCATTTACCACACTATCAGCACATGGAGCCTTATTATTTTTTAATCTTTTGAGTACTGTCTCATCTTCCTCACAAAACAAATCTTCCTTCACATCCAAGGTGTCACAAACTTTGTCATTTTCTTCTGTTTCTTTTCCTGCAGCTCTATCTCGGTTTAGCACTTTAGCACATTCTCAAAATGTTAAAATGTTCTAATTTTAATGCTTTCTCGACTTTCTTTACATTCCTTTTGTGTTCATATGATGTATCACTCAAATAATTCTTGTACAAGCCCCTTCTCTTTACTATTAAACATAAAGCTTTTTTAGAATATTCCTAGCTGCAGTCCTAACTTTCTTTCCTAAGACACCATCAGACACTTCAAATTTGTTTCCTAAAATAGTTCCCTCAATCTTACACAATGTCCAATATTAAACTTTCCAATTTAGTTTTTAACTGTTCCTGAAAAGTTTCTCATAAATTCTCATCCTGGAGTCTACTAACATCAAAACTTCCCAAGAGGTAGTTACTCTTCCGAAATTTCAACTTTAAATTAACCCTAGACACTACCAGATGGTAACTTAGAGAACTGTTCTTATCCGTGCCGATGCCCGTCCTTACAGTGCTTTTGTAACTCAACATTTCCTTCAATTATTAAAATGACATAATTTCGAACAAACCCCATATCATCCCGGATAAGGACTGGAAGACTAGCACCTCTTCCTTTAGCTGAAGAAGGGTCTTGGGGAGGGGAAGCGCTTCCCTTTTTACAAAGAAATTGCAAAAAATGGCACTCAAAATTATTAGCACCAAAATAATACAAAAAGGATTTCAAAATCTCATTCATCGATACAAAAAACGCAAAATTTTCAAGGTGATTCTATGCAGCAGACTTTCACTTTTAATACTTTTGGTATTATTGTCGTTTCTTGTTTTTAAGTCTTTCCCTTATAGCTAATCAGAGGGCGAAACAAGCAACTTTTGTGTTAATTCATTTTTGTAACTAATTTTTAAAAAATAAGGTTTTTCTTACGAAAATAAAGAGGCAAGTTAGAAACGAACAAAAATTACTGCTTGGCAGTTTAGACAACATATTTTTAAAAAAGTTTCAAATAAACTGGCTCGTGATGTTTCACCATATTTGTAAAAACTTCTGAAAAAAAGCTTTGCTGAATCTTAAGATTTCTTGAGTTTTTAAGGAGTTACAACCGTGATTTAAAACTTATTGATTTCATAGCGGGTAAAAGGCTATTGTGAGGTCTATAAATTAATCTTTCACTTTCTGGAAGTTACTTATGGATTTTTCTGCTTCTACTCCTGTTTCCTTGCGTCAAATGTTTTTCTTTGTTTTTTTTTTTTTTTAACTAAGCGCAAACTTAAAAAATCCGACAAATATAAGAAATATCACGAGCCAGTTTATTTGAAACAGTTTATTTGAGGCAAAATTTCAAGGATTTTTCAAAAATGAGTTGCATAAACAGCGAAGCAGAATTTTTTTTTCGTTTTAAGTTTCAACATGATTTTCTGGCCTTAAAAATAATCTATATGGGTCATAAGTTTGAAAAAATTCGTTAAAAGCCTCAACTTGGAAAAAAATATATATATAAGTAAGGTCATATTTATGAATACACACGAAAAGCATAAATACATAATATTTGCCTCAGTAGAGGTTTTATCGTTTTCAGTGTCTATAATGCAGGCAAAATAACACAAGTTTTTCAAAAATATGTTGCATAAACAGCGAAGCAGAAATTTTGTATTCGTTTTAAGTTTCAACTTCACTATTTACTTTCGTCAGGAAAACAGGCGTTTTTCAAATCAATTTTTGTGCGTTTCTTGGTATTTGCAAACATAGAGAATAAACATTATAAAAAGATGTATTTCCAACCTAGGCAAAGAAACTAAGGAAGTCAACAGGAATTTTTGCATACATGTAACTTCGCATGTCTCTTTAAACTTTGCCTTGGAAAATCATAAATTTGTCACATAAAGAGTCATGGGGTATATTACCCATGACATCTTTGAGGAGCTGTACATAAAAAAATTCATAATCTATTAAACATTTTCCTCTTTAAAATATGCACAGATTTTACAGACCCGAAGGACGGTAGGAAAATTTGATAGGCATTGCTAATGTACGATGTGTTGATATAAATTAAGGCGATTTTTCTGCCGCAATATTGCAAAAAGTTTTTTTTTCATCAGATACTTTTCATCAGTATACTTCAATTGCTTATTTGACTTCAATACTTTAGAAGTACTTATCAAACAGTTCGTGGTAACGAACTGTAGTAAGGAGCGATCCGGCTCAATAGTAACCAAAACTCTAAAAAATTGAATTTTGATATCAATAGCTATAGTCGAAAACTATAATAACTATGTCTTTGGGGATGACTTACTCCCCCACAGTCCCTGGGGGAAGGGCTGCAAGTTACAAACTTAGACCAGTGTTCATACAGTTCGTGGTAACGAACTGTAGTAAGGAGCGACCCGGCTCAATAGTAACCAAAACTCTAAAAAATGGAATTTTGATACCAATACCTACATCAAAAGAATCGCATTTTAATGCTGATTTTAAATATATAAGTTTCATCAAGTTTAGTCTTACCCATCAAAAGTAACGAGCCTGAGAAAATTTGCGTTATTTTAGAAAATAGGGGGAAACGCCCCCTAGAAGTCATAGAATCTTGACGAAAATCACACCATCAGATTCAGCGTATCAGAGAACCCTACTGTAGAAGTTTCAAGCTCCTATCTACAAAAATGTGGAATTTTGTATTTTTTGCCAGAAGGCAGATCACGGATGCGTGTTTATTTGTTTTTTTGTTTTGTTTTTTTTTTCCCAGGGGTGATCGTATCGACCCAGTTGTCCTAGAATGTTCCAAGAGGGCTCAATCTAACGGAAATGAAAAGTTCTAGTGCCCTTTTTAAGTTAACAAAAAAATTGGAGGGCACCTAGACCCCCTCCCACGCTAATTATTTTACCAAAGTCAACGGATCAAAATTCTGAGATAGCCATTTTATTCAGCGTAGTCGAAAAGCCTTATAACTATGTCTTTGGGGACGACTTACTCCCCCAAAGTCCCCGTGGGAGGGGCAACAAGTTACAAACTTTGACCAGTGCTTACATATAGTAATGGTTATTGGGAAGTGTACAGGCGTTTTCAGGAGGATTTTTTTTGGTTGGGGGAGGGGTTGAGAAGAGGGGGATATTCTGGGGGAAATTTCCATCGATAGTTTGTCATGGGGGAAGAAATCTCCATGAAGGGAGCGCAGGATTTACTAGCATTATTTAAAAAAAATAACAATGAAAAAATAAATATGAAAAAGTTCTTTCAGCTGGAAGTAAGGAGCAGCATTAAAAATTAAAACAAACAGAAATTATTACCCATTTGAGGGGCTCACCTCCTCCTAATACCTCGCTCTTTATGCTAAAGTATTTTTAGTAATTTCAACTATTTATTCTACGGCTTTTGTGATTCTGGGGTCATTCTTAATGAATTGGGACAAAATTTAAGCTTTAGTGTAAAGAGCGAGGATCTGACAAGGGGGCGAACCCCCTCATATATGTAATAAAAATATGAGAATACAAAAGTTCTTTACGTAAGCTAATTTATAAGTTACGTAGATCTTTTACTAATAAAAATATTCGTAAAAAATTAAAAATTCTAGTTGCCTTTTTAATTAACCAAAAAATTGGAGGGCAACTAGGCTTCCTCCCCCGCTCTTTTTTTTCTCAAAATCATTCGATCAAAATTATGAAAAAGCCATTTAGCCAAAAAAAAATGCAAATTTTGTTTTAATTATTCCTCTGCGGAGAGCCAAAATCAAAACATGCATTGATTCAAAAACGTCCAGAAATTAAATAAAAAAAACAAGTTCTTTTAACTAAAAGTAAGGAGCGACATTAAAACTTAAAACGACCAGAAATTACTTCGTATATGAAAGAGGCTGCTTCCTCATCAACGCCCAGCTCTTTACGCTAAAGTTTTTTTACTGTTTTAAAAAGAAGAATTGAGAGAAAGAGTCAAACTTTAGCGTAAAGAGCGAGGCGTTGATGAGGAAGCAGCCTCTTTCATATACGAAGTAATTTCTGGACGTTTTAAGTTTTAATGTCGCTCCTTACTTTTAGTTAAAAAGACTTGTTTTTTTTTATTTAATACATATAATAATGGTTATTGGGAAGTGTACAGACGTTTTCAGGGGGATTTTTTGGTTTTGGGGGTAGGGTTAAGGGGAGAGGGCTATGGGGGAGGATCTTTTCTTGGAGAAATATGTCATGGGGGAAAAAAATTCAATGAAAAGGGCGCAGGCCGCAGGACGAATCTGGTCACGTTAGAAAAAAACGTCAAATTCAGAGCTTAATATACAATGCTGGGTGTTCGGAGCCTCTCTATTATGGAGTATAATTTGAAAATAACACAACTATACGAGCGATAAAACATATATACCATAACCATAACTCAACTAACGAAAGAACTGCTAAGAGATAACACAACTATAAAGCGAAAACAGGTGAAAACTAACGGGAATATAAACGAACTAAGAGGTGGAAGGGGCCCAGAGAAAAAATATAATCCTTTTCCAATTTTGAGCCTAACTTCCGCAAAGGAGTAATAATGTCAGAAGCCCCGAAATACCGAATTATTTTCTTTTCAAAAAGTTCGTGGTAACGAACTGTAGTAAGGAGCGACCCGGCTCAATAGAAACCAAAACTTTAAAAAATGGAATTTTGATACCAATAGCTACATCAAAAGAATTTGATTTTAATGCTTATTTTAAATATATAAGTTTCATCAAGTTTAGTCTTACGAATCAAAAGTTACAAGCCTGAGAAAATTTGCGTTATTTTAGAAAATAGGGGGAACCTTCCCCTAAAAGTCATAGAATCTTAACGAAAATTACACCATCAGATTCAGCGTATCAGAAAACCCTACTGTAGAAGTTTCAAGCTCCTATCTACAAAAATGTAGAATTTTGTATTTTTTTTGCCAGAAGGCAGATCACGGAGGCGTGTTTATTTGTTTGTTTTTTTTTCAGGTGTGATCGTATCGACCCAGTTGTCCTAGAATGTTGCGAGAGGGCTCATTCTAACGGAAATGAAAAGTTCTAGTGCCCTTTTTAAGTGACCAAAAAAATTGGAGGGCACCTAGGCCCCCTCCGACGCTAATTATTTTCCCAAAGTCAACGGATCAAAATTCTGAGATAGCCATTTTATTCAGCGTAGTCGAAAAACTTTATAACTATGAATTTGGAGACGACTTACTCCTCCACAGTCCCCATGGGAGGGGCTACAAGTTATAAACTTTGACCAGTGCTTACATATAGTAATGGTTATTGGGAAGTGTACAGGCGTTTTCGGGAGGATATTTGGTTGGGGGAGGGGTTGAGAAGAGGGGGATATACTGGGAGAACTTTCCTTCGAGGAATTTGTCATGGGGGAAGAAAATTTCCATGAAGGGAGCGCAGGATTTACTAGCATTATTTAAAAAAAAACAATGAAAAAATAAATATGAAAAAGTTTTTTCAGCTGGAAGTAAGGAGCAGCATTAAAACTTAAAACGAAAAGAAATTATTACCCATATGAGGGACTCACTTCCTCCTAATACCTCGCTCCCTACGCTAAAGTATTTTTAGTAATGTCAACTATTTCTTCTACGGCTTTTGTGATTCAGGGGTCATTCTTAATGAATTGGGACAAAATTTAAGATTTGGTGTAAAGAGAGAGGTACTGACGAGGGGGCGAACCCTCTCATATGTGTAATAAAAACATGAGAATAAAAAATTCTTTACGTAAGCTAATTTATAAGTTACGCATACCTTTTACTAATAAAAAGATACATAAAAAATTAAAAGTTCTAGTTGCCTTTTTAATTAACCAAAAAATTTGAGGGCAACTAGGCTTCCTCACCGCTCTTTTCTTCTCAAAATCATTCGATCAAAATTATGAGAAAGCCATTTAGCCAAAAAAAAAAAAAAAATATGTAAATTCCTCTGCGGAGAACCAAATTCAAAACATGTATTGATTCAAAAACGTTCAGAAATTAAATAAAAAAAAAGTTTTTTCAACTGAAAGTAAGGAGCGACATTAAAACTTAAAACGAACAGAAATTACTTCGTATATGAAAGGGGCTGCTTCCTCATCAACGCCCCGCTCTTTACGCTAAAGTTTTTTACTGTTTTAAAAAGAAGAGTTGAGAGAAAGAGTCAAACTTTAGTGAAGAGCGGGGCGTTGATGAGGAAGCAGCCCCTTTCATATACGAAGTAATTTCTGTTCGTTTTAAGTTTTAATGTCGCTCCTTAATTTTCGTTGAAAATACTTGTTTTTTTTTTATTTAATCAAAAGAAATGAATCGGCGCTTACGTAGTTCAAGAAGATGGTCTTATCCAAGATTCGGACGGATGACGCGACAAGACAGACCTGTTACCGCTACTGCAAGACTATAGATCCTTTCGTATTAAATTTTGTTTTATACTTTTTGCTGTTTCTGGCTTTTGACAGCCCTTATAGATTTTTAATGGCCTTTTAAACCATAAATCAACAGGAAAAACACACTGATCAATAGCTTAGAATTGACCATTTACATAAATCTTATTTACGACATTGCTTGCGTATTGCAACTGTCACAACTTGCGGCCGCTATTACTTCCCATTTGACTAATTGTGACTCTTGAGTACTTAAAGCTCCGAATACTTGCGACTGAGACTATTTGCCATCGCAAAAACTTATAGCAGCGACTACAACTCGACTGCTACTGCAGCTAATTGCGACTATTAATACTTACAACTGCAACTACTTGCGACTGCAAGTGCGGCAGCTTGCAACTGCGAGTGCGATAACTTGTGACTGTAACTGCTGCTGCTTTCGACTGTGACTACTACTATTAGTACTGCTACGGCAATAGCGACTGTCACTATAAATAATAAAGGAATTTCTACTATTACAACTAATATTATTGATCTAAATCAAAAAAGATTAACTAAATCCTGCTTGCCAAAATAGCATATTGCATTGAGGTTGTCAAAAGATTTTATGTGCAAGATTTCAGGAATGACTAAGGTTAATTGCAAATTTCTTTGAATTTTGAGGGAGGTTTTGCAGTAAATCAAAATACATCAGGTGTATCCAAGTTATCAAAAGGCTTATATCAACTTGTCTATATATATTGACATCAGAAATTGCTAGGGGTAATAAATTAAAACTTTCCTGAAATGCTAAACAAAAAAAAAGAAATATACAATAACATTGAAAAATAAAATACAGTGAAATAAAATCTTGAAATGCTGAGAGATTTCCAAGAACTAATATAATCACACGTTAATTATTCAATTTATTTTCGTTAGTTCTTTACTATTATCTTGATCATTATAGTGATGTATTTGTCATTTGTAGTCGATGCTTCGAAAAACTAGAGCACAAGGTTTAAAATTCATTTAGTTTTCAACGAAACACAAATGCCGCAATAGGCTTTAGAATTTTCGAAGTTAGGGGAAGGGGGCAGTAGCCAAACATCTGTTTGTAGTGATTTTCGTTTGTTTTAAGTTCGAATTGAATATTCGATTTAAATTTTAATGGTTTTTAGATTTATTAATCAATCTATATTAGTATCTGTTATCTTTATGTTTGCTATGATCATTCATTTCAATTTCGGTTCATTTTGGGCTTCATTTATCCTTTAAAAGTAATCTGTAGTCGTTTCGACTTTGAATTATCATAAGCTCTTATTTCGACTGGTCTTGAGTTTAGAATGGCTCTATATTTTTCTTTGAAAAACTTCTTTTTAATGGAAAGTTTTCTTTTTCAAATAATGAGCAATAATCAGACAGTATCTAAAAGAAGGAAGAAAAACTATATGTTACTTTCTTGCTCCTCCTAAGAGCGCGGCAAAGGGCTTCTCCCAGGTGTACATTTTAATGACTCGCATGCCCGTGAGGACTTCGCCCATAAGTCGTATCCGTTGGTCAGTTTTACCAGCAGTTTCAAGTCTGTATTTTGAAAAAACCTTTCCAATCCAACCTTGAAGAAAGAAGAAAATAAAAACCGTATGAGATCACTGATCTTTAAAACATGCCAATCTAATTCGATAAAACTGGACAAACAGAAAAGAGCAAGCAATGTAAAACTGACTTCGACTGACGTTAAGCAACTACAAAAGAATAAAACAAAGTTTATTTTTAGCATTTTATAGATGCATCACAACTTATTTATCCTTTTATAATGATTTTTAGTAGTTCGGTTAGCTTGGAAGGGGGCTTCGCTTTCCTTCTATTTTTGTGTGGCATACCAAAGCTAAAATTGTCAGGAAATAATAAATTTGAATCAGTTGCGTTAAGGCTAATGGTCTTTTTTGTTCCCGCCCAATTTCTGAAACAGATTCTAAGAATCTTAATAACGCCACTGCTAGTATCTATTCGATAGCAAACTCGTTTATGAGACTTGACAAAAACATAAACCAGTGGGAGAAAAAAACAAAAGATGTTTGTTTAGTAAAAGCACGTTAGATTCTACGGAGATTAATTTAGATGAACAGGCTATGTAAAAGAAAATATACCCACTGCTGAGCTAAAAATAGTGTTTTCTTTTGCACATCAATTTAAAGGGTAATCCTATATTTTTTCGCTCAGAGATTTTGATTCGATGTGCATTGAATGCAAATGGTAGAACTTGTACGAAAAGTAGACAAATCTTTTATTTTCGAGATGGGTGTCTGTTTTGAAATGTAAAGCGTGAACTCTCCCAAACCTCAACCGAGACCGAGTCCGTTTGGAAATGAAAATTGTTTGGCTATTGGGAGAACCCTTGGGTATTGAGAATTGCAAGCAGTTAGCCAGGTGGGTGAAACACCCACCTGGCTATTTTCTTTTAATCTTCAGTTCTCGAAGTCCACCAGTCCCCAAACTTAAACCTCGTCATGTTACTTCTGAATTCCTTTTTACAAATTGTGATGAAAATGAAATAATTATGAGTATGAAATAACAATCCTGTGGAGTAGATGAAGTATCGTTAAAAGTTGTTAAAGCAACAAAAACAATTGTTATTTCTATTTTGACTCATCTGATTAATTTATCACTTGAAGAGGGAACTTTTCCAGAAAGACTTAAATTAGCCCGAGTGCTACCCCTTCACAAAGGGAAGTAAAAAAATGAACCGAGTAATTACCGATCCATTTCTATTTGACCTTTTTTTTTCGAAGATTTACGAGAAAGTAGTCCATGAAAGAATGTATGATTACCTCCAGGAGTAGAATCTTCTGTGCGATACCCAACTTGGCTTTCGCAAAGGACTTTCTACGGATATGCACCAGCTATCTGGAATTCAATCCCCTTGGAAATCCGGAACTCAAATAGCCTTACTACCTTCAAGCGAGCAGTGAAGGGTCGTTACAGAAATACTGTTTGGATTTGAATATGCGGTCCTCCTCTTTTCGGTCTTTTCTTTTCTTTTTTTTTCTTTTCTATCTCTTCGTCACTCCCCTTTTTTCTCTTTTTTTTCTTTTTTGATAAATCCAGTTGATTCGTTGTTTCTGTTAGTTGATTGTTTAATTATTCTTTAGTGAAGTTTCTGCCCTAGTCAAGCACTTTTGTGCTTTCCTGGCAGATTATGTACATGTAATTATGTGTTTTTTGTTTAAATATATATGATTGAATTGAATTGAAGAATTCCTGCGAACAAAACTCTAGCACAGCTTGCATCAAACAATAAGGGCGTAATTGGTAATTTGATGTGTGTGTGTAGACTTGTTCCTGTGTTTGCGTACGTTTGTGTTTTTGTGCTCCTCAATCTCATCCTGCTAAATAACTAAGAAGACTAATCCGCCATTCCATCATAAATTTACTATGAAAAAGTAGCATATAAACAGAATTGATGGAAATAAAACTAATTTATTGGGAAGATAACAAGATGAAAAGTTTGTGTAAAACGAAAAACTCAATGCATACCCGTACTAATGAACTTATTTTGGAAGAAATATAGCCTCTCAGGCGCATACAGGTTAAAGCACATAAAAAATAATTTTTATTGAAATAGAATAAAAGCGATAAAAATAGAAGAAAAAGTTCGGGATTTCCCAAAAGGAATTTAAAAACCCTTGTCCATCGTATCTGCCCCCATTAAAATACAACAACGAAAACAAACAGTCCGCACATGCAAAAGTAAACTACCCAAAGAAAAAGGATGAATGTTTGACAGGTTTTTCACTCTCAGAAATCATATACCTCAGGTGGCTAGTACCAAGCATGGCAGAAGTGTGCCAAGCATAGCGGAACTGTGAGAAAAGTACTAAGAGTGAATGATCTGTGCCAAGCATGACATAAGTATCCCAAGCATGGCAGATGTCTGCTAAGTCTGATACAAGATCGTGATTTCATAGCAATCTGGGAATGTACATTATACAATTAGGCTAGTGAGTTAAGTAATCAAAAATTAAAGAGCCATTTGAAACAGACGGACAGAAAATAAAATCAATGATCTAAATGTGAAACGGTCAAACATTACTGTCTATGCATAATTGACTGAAAATGAAGAGAAATAAAAATAAATAATTATACCAAACATAAAAGAAATGGGTACTGCTATATACAAATAATTAAATCCTAAACGATTGAAAATTAAAATGAGTGCTAAAGTTAAACCAAAAAGGACACAAATTACTGCCCATAGGAGTTGGGCTAGAGTTCCCTTCTAATCGTAAAACAAAATAAAAAATTGTCGCTAAATAGAATCTGTAAACCTTAATTGTTGACGCTTCCTGTAATTAGTATATTAAACACTAAATAATTATACATTACACATTCAGTTCATTTTCAATATCTTTCCAGTCACCTTGATTTTTATAGGGTTTTTTTTTTGTCATTTTTTTGGAATTAATAAAATGAAAGCTATTTTCCTTGTAATAAGATTAGGGCGTTAACGTTATTTTGTGTTAGGGCGAGATGCACAAGATTTCGGAAAGAAACTTAATGACGCTTTAATTAAATACCAAAAATGAACGAATTGTACAGAAAACGTAATAATTGTAGGAAAAACTATAAAAATCACAAATATTAAGCCCAAGTAACATACAAGAAATTTATAAAAAAAACTAAAATTGTTTGTATTAAATGTATTTAATATACTTCAGACCAGATAAGAAACTTCATTATTTTTGGACATTGACGAAGAATGAGACAGAAATTTATGGAGGAAAAAAGAATTTTCCTTGCCAATATTTTTTAACACATTTTTTTTATCAAACACGAAGATTTATCTATTACAAATCAGACCAAATTATTTCTTCAAAATCACTGTTTTCATGCATTGAGTTCCTGGTAAATTCACTGTTCTCCCCCGATCCCTTCTGTGCGTTTTTTTTCTTGCTTTTCACTTCAACTCGACTCAACCTTCTTTTTTTTCCTCTTTTTATTTCTTGAGACAAGCTTGAGTCCTTCGGTTGGTGGGCTGTTGTACATTTTACAGACACAGGTTCTCTGATTTCCATATTCCTTGCAACCCTTGAGTCTAAAATTTCAGGAAGTAAGGATTCATTCCAGAAGGCTTCAAGCTTCGGAAATATTTTTTCCCAGTAGTCTTTCGATCGGTGAACTGTAATTATTTCCCAATCCTCAATAGAGTTATAAACTATTAAGTGGCGTACCATTTTATCCAGTATCCCGAGTTGGCCTTGTATCTGGGCGAAATACCTGTGATTTTTTTTTAGCTGAAGACCTTCACTGGATAATTCAAGAAAAAATGCTTTAACTAAATTTTTTGACTGGGCCACATCATAAATGGTTTTGAACTCTGGTATATTATGCACCGTTTTTATCTCTATAGGTGTGCCATTAGGGAGCAGTCCATCTACAGATGCAGCAAGATACTGATACTGTGGATGCACACTGAGTCCTATTTGATCTCCCTTTACGACTTTTAAGTTGAATTTGTTTTCATATGCTTCTAGTGCCACTACTTCTAAATCTAAGCCCTTTTTCATTAGGGCAGAGCAGAATCTAGGTCCCAAGTTTCGAATTTGCTTAACAATTGGAGCAACTCTGGTGCTGTTTTTTCTGGTTGCAATTCTGTGGAAGTAACTACTAGTTATTCTCTTAGATCTTTCTTCAACCCAAGTGTCATTTTTGGATTGACCCTTGGTACTGTTGAACAAACAGCTTATACTGGCAAAATCCAATTTTAAATTCTCGTCAGTATATTTTTGTATAGCCAAATTCATTTCATCAGAAGTCATGTCTGGCTTATTGCAATTTGGTCCATAGTCACGATTACCAAAGTTATAGTTTCTATTTTTTAACTTAGCAACGTGTTTTCCTCCAAGAGCACTATAATAACTGGTCAAATTACGTTTAGATATTACACGGAGCTTAGCCGTTTTATTACAATATTTTTTTGTTACGCTAGAAGGACTAAGCCCAAAAATATTTTTCCAAGCTAATTGATGCCATTTTGGACCTGAATTATAAGCAAGACTTGCTCCATGAACTCTTGCATGATATGAACCTCGTTTAGACCGGCTTATTTGCTTTTCTCCGATGAATTTAGCAACAACTGACATGTAGCTTTCAGCTAAGTTTGTAGTTGCGTCATTTCGAAGCTGCTCTGCTTTTCGACACACAATATCGACCTCTGTCATAACATCTTCAAACACCTGCAGGGGAAAATTATTCCACCGATCTTCTATTTTACTATTCACGGCCAATTCAGCAATCTTAGGACAGCCAGAATCACATTTTGTGTGGTTTCCGAAAACATGGTACGGACCTCTTTTTAACAAGATTTTCAATTCTTCTGCTGTTCCATTATTTTCAGAATTTATTTTTATCGCGCCCCTTAAATTTTTTGTCAGTTGCTGTATAATTCCTCGGGGAAGACATTTTGTGTACAAACCTTTTTTATTTTTGCACAAATTATATAGATGGGCGGTATAGTTTTTTGTGACGTGATTTGCACATTCATGTTTCCGTATGTTGGAACCGTAGGAAACACTTTGTTTTAGCTTATAAAAAACACTGGAATCACCGTCACCGATAAACTCTAAAAACTGTAATCCGTGCATCTCCTCACTGGAACGAAAGCCTTCAACTAGAATATCTGTTTCCATGCTCCTTGAATTTCCGTTATAATTCAGAAAGCAGAAATGATCTTTGGGAATTACTTTGGCGTTTGCAGAAGAAAAACATATATAACAGTATTTATTTTTTATGCCAACATATAACAGTTTTTTCGAAAATGCATCTATGATAACTGCAACACATCCTTTGGCCGAATAATCGTGTCCTTTGCTACGCTTATTCCAGCCTCCATCACATATCACTTTTGTCCAGTATGAGTCCTCCTTATACCTATCATCATGAATGGCTGATTTTAAGGCCTCTCGTCCATTTTCTAGCAAATTTCCGATAAACTATTCATCCAAGCATTACCAAGCTGCCTTTCCATACGGGAATAAACTATTCGTGACATTGGTTTCACTCCAAGCACCCCGAAGAATTCACACAGTGTAGAATACCCTCCTCCACTACCCATGGCTCCCCAAACAGCCTTCGAATTCAAGCAGCCTTTAAGACTTGATTTTTTTTCGGAAAAAGCAACCTGTGTCTGGTCCGTAAAACTTGAAATATATTCTTTTACGCTTGTTGCTGGACATTCTGGTTCACCTTTAATCCTCTTTTCCCAGTTACACTTATTACACTTAACTTTCAGTTCAGTTTTCAGGCCTTTCTTTTCTAATTGCTTTATAATCAATTTTCCGTGATCGCAACTGATTTTGTGTCTGAATGCTGAAATTACTTCAGCAAGGAAATACCTTAGATTCACAATGCAGTTTCCATCTGGAATTCCAGATAAGTCTATCTCAGTATTCGTATCGGGGCAATCAACACAGTAAGAACCACTACCGTTTCCCAATTTATTTGAATCGTCTATGAGAGGATTTGCTGAAAATTCTTCTGAAATTTTTGATCCATTTGACAAATTATCTTTATCTTGTTCTCCAAGCAGCACCTTTCTAAAAAAAATGAAAAGAACCATAGAAAAAAAAAACAGCGACCCGGCTCAATAGTAAACGAAAGTCTAAAAAACGAAATTTTGATACTAATAAATACGTCAAAAGAATCGGATTTTAATTAAATTTAGTCCTACCCATCAAAAGATAAGAGCCTGAGAAAATTTGTCTTATTTTGGAAAAAAGGGGGAAACACGCCCTAAAAGTCATAGAATTGTTTTGCCAGAAGACTGATCAAGGGTGTGTGTTTATTTGTTTTTTGTTTTCTTTTTCCCAGGGGTGATCGTATCGACCCATTGGTCCTAGGGTGTCGCAAGAGGGCTCATTTTAATGAAAATGAAAAGTTCCAGTGCCCTTTTTAAGCGACCAAAAATTGGAGGGCATCTAGGCCCCCTCCCACTTTCATTTTTTTCTCAAAGTCAACAGATCAAAATTTTGAGATAGCCATTTTCTTAAGCATAGTCAAAAAACATAATAAGATGTCTTTGGGGACGACTTACTCCCCCATAGTTCCCGGGGGAGGGGCTACAAGTTATAAACTTTGACCAGTGTTTACCTTGACCTGATGCCCACTCAATTGGACAATCTGTCTTGGCTTTTTCTACAATTGGCCATGACTTGACTTTTCCCATAAGTATTCCTTTTAATTAAAAGTCAACGGTTGAGGGGTTTTGGCTGAGGGGGGGGGGGTAGAGGGGAGGGAGCTACGTTGAAGGATCTTTACTTAGAGGAATTTGTCACGGGGGAAAGAAATTCAATGAAGGGGCATAGAATTTTCTAGCATTATTAAAAAAATACACTGAAAAAATAATAATGAAGAAGTTTTTCAACTGAAAGTAAGGAGCAGCATTAAAACTTAAAACGAACAGAAATTATTACGCATATGAGGGGTTCATCTCCTCCTAAATACCTCGCTCTTTCCTCTTTCCGCTAAAGTAATTTCAACTATATATTCTACGGACTTGGTGATTCTAGGGTCATTCTTAAAGAACCGGGAGAAAATTTAAGCTTTAGTGTAAAGAGCGAGGTATTGACGAAAGGGCAAACCCCCTCATATATGTAATACAAATATACAAAGTTCTAGGTGCTTTTATAAGTTACGAAAAATTGGAGGGCAACTAGACTTCCTCCCCCACCCCATTTTCTTCAAAATCGTCAGAACAAAAATATGAGAAAGCCATTTAGACAAAAAAAGATATGCTAATTTCGTTGTGCGGTGAGCCAAATCAAAACATGCATTAATTTAAAAACGTTCAAAAATTACATAAAAAAAAAGGTTTTTTAACTTCAAGTAAGGAGCGACATTAAAACTTAAAACGAACAGAAATTATTCCGTATATGAAAGGGGTAGTCCCCTCCTCAACGCCTCGCTCTTTACGCTAAAGTTTCTTATTGTTTTAAAAAGTATAGTTGTGAGAAAGAGTCAAACTTTAGCGTAGAGAGCGGGACATTGAGGAGGGGACTACCCCCTTTCATAAACGGAATAATTTTTGTTCGTTTTAATGTCGCTCCTTACATGCAGTTAAAAAAAACTTGTTTTTTTATTTAATGGACAAGAGGGAATGAAACTTGTATATGTAATTTTTACTTACCGGTATTTTAAATTCAGCCACCTTTTGTTGATAATTTTCTTCCTCATAGCTCAAATGTCTTATTGACTTCAGTTGACAAGTCAACAGCTTTAATCAGAGACACAATGCCTTCTAGGCGTAATGTCTAAAATTGGATAAGAATCCCGCCTTTTTTTCTATTGGCTGATAAAGAACGCTATTAAGCCGGAAACAGGGGTAAAATAAGTAAAAAGTAAGCACATTTTGAAATTGTATTTTTCTGATTTTGCTTTCAAACTATTTATGATAGACATCAGAAATTTTCTGTAATGGTTGTAGATTATAAAATCTACATATGATCCAAAATTCTACCCTCTGGAGCCAACTTCATACCTTCTAGCAATAAAAATGTTGAAAATTAAAAATAATTTTTTGCACCGTTAAAAATAAAAATATAACAATTCTGCAACCAACATTTTTTTTTAAATACTGGCAGGATGAACTAAAAAAAAAATCTACTGTCATTTCCCATCCACTAAATTTTTATTCACCAAACCAAAATAACTTGATTTCTTTTTTTGCACAATAGGTAAAGCATATACAGAAAAAGTGAAACCAACATTTTTTTCCTTTTTAACTCGAGAGTCATCAAAAAAAAAATCAGTTCAAAATCACCTAAATCGCAGAAGTTATTCATGATTTTCTATCATAGGAGAAATAGCATTGGACACAAATTAAGACCATTAGCCTTAACTGTCTCTGCACCATAATCTATAAAAGCGATACTTAATTTCAACCGTATTGCCTGAAAATTGGATATTTGTGCGGTGGCACATTTGTGCAAAGCTTTTGTTTTTTTTTCTTGACTTTGTATTCTATAAACCTAAGCGAAGAATCAGCAAAAGTAAACTGCATTAATGCCAGTAAAGTGGGTGCCTCCATGAATCCTCCAGCTTAGGTTAGGTTGATTCAATCTTTTGATCAATCGTTGAATCAATTAATGATTCAATCTTTTGAGGAACCGTTTATCATCTTCGTCTATCGAGTGTGTTTATTGGAGTGATGGTACAATCCCAGAGGACTGGACTTAGAGCCCAATTGATTTTCAGCAAATGGTCTCCAAGTTAGATATTGCACAAAATAAGCGTAAACGCTAAAATATACAATCTTATTCAATCAATATGGCAAAATGAAAAGAGTTGCCTGTTATTGTCTTAGGTGAATAAGCCAAATAACATGAAGCGACATTAATCAAAGAAAAAATAAAAAGTAAGTAGTCAGGATCAAAGAGATCAAAAATGCAACAACAAAAATTAATGATTAAATGTTACGATTAACGAAACAAATGAGGAAACTAATCAGAACAGGGATAGGCTCTACGAAAATGATTTACACAAACGGCCCAAAACAAAAGCACCATTTAATATGTGGATCGTGCAAACGAATGAAACTTAAAAAAAACAAAAACTTATGTGGATGATCCGACCAAAGTGAAAAACGATCAAACGATTAATGAAAAATCAATATATATTTAAACAAATTTTTAAAACAAAACAAAATTTAAAACAAAACAAAAACAAATAATTATTCTTCCAACCAAGTTCCATCCCAATTTCTCCACTCTAAACGTTTTCCAAGATTTCTGTTTCCCACCTCCAGCCCCCATGTCCCTGGATCCGATTTGAGCTAAAATGGAGCATCTGAGACATCTCAGAAGTTTTCCGAGAATTCCAGTTTCCCTCCTCCAACTCCCCCCAATGTCACAGGATCTGGTCGGAATTTAAAACATGAGCTCTAATGCACAATATCCTTCTAAATATCAAATTTCATTAAGTTCTGATCACCCGTTCGTACCTTAAAAATACCTCAATTTTTTTAATTTTTCCGAATCATTCCCCCTCCCCAACTCCACCAAAGAGAGCGGATCCGGTCCGGTTATGTAAGTCAAGTATCTTGGACTTGTTTTTATTCTTCCCACCCAGTTTCATCCTGATCTCTCCGCTTTAAGTATTTTCCAAGATTTCTGGTCCCCCCCCAATGACGCTGGATCCGGTCGGAGCTTAAAATAAGAGATCTGAGTTACGAAGTCCTTCTAAATATGAAGTTTCATTAAGACCCCCCCCCCAACTCCCCGAAATAGTGCGGATTCGTTCCGATTATGCAAATCATGTATCTAGGACTTCTGCTTATTTTGTCTACCAAGTTTCATCCCGATCCCTCCACTCTACGCGTTTTCCGAGATTTAAGGTCCCCCCAACTCCCCCATAGTCATCGGATCCAGTCGTGATTTAAAATAAGAGCTCTGAGACACGATAACCTTCTAAATATCAAATTTCATTGAGATCCGACCACCCGTTCGTCAGTTAAAAATACCTCATTTTTTCTAATTTTTCAGAATAAAAAAACTACCCCAAAGAGAGCTGATCCGTTACAGTTATGTCAATCACGTATCTAGGACTTGTGCTTATTTTTCCCACCAAGTCTCAACCCGATCCCTCAAATCTAAGCGTTTTCCAAGATTTTAGGTCTCCTCCCCAACTCCTCCCAATGTCACCGGATCCGTTCATGATTTAAAATAAGAGCTATGAGACCACGATATCCTTCCAAACTTCAAATTTCATTGATATCTGATAACTCCTTCGTACGTTAAAAATCGACTTCTGCTTATTTTTCCTACCAAGTTTCATCCCGATCCCTCCACTTTAAGCGTTTTCTCTGATAACGTTTTCATCTGATAACCCCTTCGTACGTTAAAAATACCTCATTTTTTCTAGTTTTTCAGAATTAACCTCCCCTCCCAACTCCCCCAAACAGAGCAGATCCGTTCCGGTTATGTCAATCACGTATCTAGGACTTCTGCTTATTTTTCCCACCAAGTTTCATCCCGATCCCTCCACTCTAAACGTTTTCCAAGATTTTAGGTCCCCCCTCCAAATCCCCCGAATGTCACCAGATCTGGTCAGGATTTAAAATAAGAGCTCTGAGACACGATATCCTTCAAAACATCAAATTTCATTAAGATCCCGTCACCCGTTTTTAAGTTATAATACTTAATTTTTTTCTATTTTTTCCGAATTAACCAGCCCCCCCCCCAATGGTCAAATCGGGAAAACGACTATTTCTAATTTAATCTGTTCCCAAATAACATGAAGCGACACTAAACAAAGTAAAACATAAAAAGTAAGTAGCCAGGATCAAAGAGATCAAAAATGCAACAAAAAAATTAATGATTAAATGTTACGATTAATGAAACAAATGAGGATACTAATTAGAACAGGGATAGGCTCTACGAAAATGATTTACACAAACGGCCCAATACAAAAGCACCATTTAATATGTGGATCGTGCAAACGAATGAAACTTTAAAAAAACAAAAACTTATGTCGATGATCCGACCAAAGTGGAAAACGATCAAACAATTAATGAAAAATCAATATATATTTGAAACAAACAGACATTATCATAAATAGCAAAAAGGCTACCGCCCTCTTGAACACTCTTCAGTGTTCAGTCTTCAGAGTTTCATTTGCTGAAACGAAATAATTTCAAGCAGCATTTTTCTTGTTTTAATAGCATCAATATAAACTGCAATACAATCAAATCATAAAGTTAATCAAAGTTTGTAAATAGAAGCTATCACAAAGAAGCCCAGGGCTATTCTGCCCCCGTCCAACCCTCTAAACACCTGAAGTGTCATTAGTTCTGTACTACAAAAACGTGCGAATTTTAAACAGTGTGGGTTTGCTTGTCAAAACATGAAAAAACAAAAGAAGAAAAGCACGATTAGACCTAACCATGACTTAGACTAATCAAGCAGCCTATGGTGACGCACTAAAAGAAAGAAGCGATTCGTTCCAATAGAATCTAAAACTCTAAAAAACAGAATCTTTTTAACAATGAATTCAAAAGTTACAAAGCTGAGTAAATTTGCCTTATTTTTGAAAAAAGGGGGAAATCCCCTAAAAATTCAAACTATCCAACTGAAAACCAAGCCATCGAATTCAGCATATCAGAGAACAAATGTAGAAGCTCTAAGTTCCTATCTACTAAAATGTGGAATATTTTTCTTTTGCAGAAGAAAGATAGCGGATGCATTTTTATCTGCCCCCCCGCCCTCAGCAGTGATCATGTCAACCCATTGGTTCTATATGGCCAGGAGAGAGTTAGCTTACGATTTTCCTGCAAGACCATATTTTGTGGTAGACGCTGAATTCCATATAGAGAATAATGTCTGTTTCAGGGAACATGTCTCTTATTTAATCCAGGGAGGCTTCAAGGTATCTGGAAACTGAAAATTTGGGGGATTGTACATTATATTAACAGACTCAAGTTTAGTTTAACCCACAGCACCTACTGGCCCTCTGAGTTTGGGACATTTGAGCAAGTATAAAGAATATGGTTTTGTAGGTAAACTGTAACTCATCCTCTACAATAGATGTTATCATCTCGGTGTTTTATCTAACCTGAGAATTGTGTGTTCATGAATGATAATATCATTATTTAGTAAGCATCGTTTGATGTTAGCCTCAGTGACAAACACCTTTCTGACAAGCTAGATCCTGTGAACCAAATGAAGGTTTCTTTTAAGACAAAGATTTTCTATTGCAGAGGTTCCTCTTTGCAGTTCGAAGAGAAGTAGAAAGTCATTTAGAAGCAGTGAGTCTGATCACATACTTATTCAGTTGCGATTATGGGAACTTATTCAGTTGCGATTATGGAACCAGGTATAAAGCTATACAGGGCGGCCATTCTAAACAAGTTAATTCACAAGATACTCAGAGAACCAGTACATTTCTCGGGTAACGGAGCAGAAGAACTTAATATCAATCCTCACCAATAGAAGTGCTCTAGAACAGTTATGCATCTATGCCATACTTGGATTACAGCACCACCCGATAGTAGAAGAAGCACCAAGAGTAAGTTGTCCACCACAACTTGAGGTAAAAAAAAAATTATGATGCTTGGTCTCCCATGCCTCTCAAGAAGAAAGTAAGCAAGGACAAATACTAACATCAGAGAAAAATACAAGAAGAATTTTCTTACTTTCTAACTAACAAAAGCATACGCCTTTTTTCGGAAAACAATAAGTAATCTACAAAACTACTATAAAACAAGAGCTAAGAGCTCATATGGCACTTGTGACGAGGCCGGAAGAGCCAAGACCTTATATGGTATAAGCTCTAGCAAACTTCTAAGAATTAATAGATTAATTTAAAAGGAAAATCAGGGACTTAATGCCGGTCAGGATTTAAAATAAGAGCTCTTAGTCACGATGTCCTTCTAAATATCAATATTCATTAAGATCCGATTACCCACTCGTAAGTTATAAATACCTCATTTTTTTCTAATTTTTCCTCTCCCTTTAGCACCCCAGATGGTCAAATTGAGAAAACGACCTTATCAAGTCAATTTGTGCAGCTCCCTGACACGCCTACAAATTTTCATCGTCCGAGCACGTCCAGAAGCACCAAACTCGCCAAAGCACTGAACCCCGCCCCCTAACGCCCCCAAAGAGAGCGAATCCAGTACGGTTACGTCAATCATGTACCTACAACATTTGCTTATTCTACCCACCAAGTTTCATCCCGATTCCCCCCCCCCCCCTCTAAGCGTTTTCCCAGATTTCCGATTTCCCCCTCCAACTCCCCCAATGCCAACAGATCTGGTCGGAATTTGAAATAAGAGCTCTAGGAGATGAGTTCCTTCTAAATATCACATTTCATTAAGATCGGGTCACCCATTCTTAAGTTAAAAATACCTCAATTTTTCTAATTTTCCAAATTAACACCCCCCAGCTCCTCCAAATCGAACATATCCGTTCCAATTATGTCAATCACGTATCTAGAACTTTTACTTATTCTTCCGATCAAGTTCCATCCCGATTTCTCCACTCTAAGCGTTTTCCAATATTTCTGTTTCCCCCCTCCAATCCCCAAGTCCCTGGATCCGATTTGAATCGAAAATTGAGCATTTGAGACATCTGAGACATTTTCCAAGAATTCCGGTTTCCCCCCTCTAACTCCCCCCAATGTCACAGGATCTGGATCAATGTCACAGGATCTCTAATTTTTTCGAATTATTCCCCACCCCCAACTCGACCAAAGAGAGCGGATCCGGTCCGGTTATGTCAATCAAGTATCTTGGACTTGTTTTTATTCTTCCCACCCAGTTTCATCCTGATCTCTCCGCTTTAAGTATTTACCGAGATTTCCGCCCCCCCAACTGACCCCCCCCCCCAATGACACTGGATCCGGTCGGAATTTAAAATAAGAGATCTGAGTTACGAGGTCCTTCTAAATATGAAGTTCCATTAAGATCCGATCACTCCTTCGGAAGTTAAAAATACGTCATTTTTTATAATTTTTCGGAATTACCCCCCCCCCCCAACTCCCCCAAATAGAACGGACCCAATCCGATTACGTCAATCACGTATCTAGGACTTCTGCTTATTTTCCCTACCAAGTTTCATCCCGATCCCTCCACTCTAAGCGTTTTCCAAGATTTAAGGTCCCCCCTTAACTCCCCCAACGTCACCGGATCCGGTCGCGATTTAAAATAAAAGCTATGAGACACGATATCCTTCTAAATATCAAATTTCATTGAGATCCGATCACCCGTTCGTCAGTTAAAAATACCTCATTTTTTCTAATTTTTCATAATCAACCCTCCCCCCCAACAACCCCAAAAGAGCTGATCCGTTCCAGTTATGTCAATCACGTATGTAGGACTTGTGCTTATTTTTCCCACCAAGTTTAAACCCGATCCCTCAAATCTAAGCGTTTTCCAAGATTTTAGGTTCCCCCCCATCAACCCCCCAATGTCACCGGATCTGTTCTGGATTTAAAATAAGAGTTCTGAGACACGATATCCTTCAAAACTTCAAATTTCATTAAGATCTAGTAACTCCTTCGTACTTTAAAAATACCTCATTTTTCCTAGATTTTCAGAATTAACCTCCCCTCCCAACTCCCCCAAACAGAGCAGATCCGTTCCGGTTATGTCAATCACGTATCTAGGACTTCTGCTTATTTTTCCCACCAAGTTTCATCCCGATCCCTCCTCTCTAAACGTTCCCAAGATTTTAGGTTCCCCCCTCCAATTCCCCCCCCAATGTCACCAGATCTGGTCGGGATTTAAAATAAGAGCTCTGAGACGCAATATCCTTCCAAACATCAAATTTCGTTAAGATCCCATCACCCGTTCGTAAGTTAAAATACTTCATTTTTTCTATTTTTTCCGAATTAACCAGCAACCGAATTAACGCAACTTTAGACAAAGCAACTGGCAACACTGTTTCCACCAGCTCAAAGATGGTGTCATTGTGTGCAATGTTGGTTTTAATTTTTAAATTAAATAAAAAAAACAAGTTTTTTTTAAATGAAAGTAAGGAGCAACGTTAAAACTTAAAACGAACAGAAATTACTCCGTATATGAAACGGGCTTTTCCTCCTCAACCCCTCGCTCTTTACGCTAAAGTTTGACTCTTTCTCTTAACTCTATTTTAAAACAGTAAGAAACTTTAGCGTAAAGAGCGGGGCGTTGAGGAGGAAAAGCCCCTTTCATATACGGAGTAATTTCTGTTCGTTTTAAGTTTTAATATTGCTCCTTACTTTCATTTAAAAAAACTTGTTTTTTTTATTTAATTTCTGGACGTTTTTGAATTAATGCATGTTTCGATCTTGGCTCTCCGCACATAAATAATTAAAGCGAAATTTGCATATTAATTAATTGCAATTAATTGGAAGATTTTGAGAAAAAAGGAGCGAGGGAGGAGGCCTAGTTGCCCTCCAAGTTTTTGATTACTTAAAAAAGCAACTAGAACTTTTAATTTTTTACAAACGTTTTCATTGGTAAAAAATATATGTAACTAACAAATTAACTTACGTAACGAACTTCTATATTCGTATGTTTTTATTGCGTATATGAGGGGGTTCAACCCTCGTCGATACCTCACTCTTTACACTAAAGCTTAGATTTTGTCCCAATTCCTTAAGAATGACCTCTGAAACACAAAGGCCGTAGAATAAATAGTTGAAATTACTTAAAATACTTTAGCGTAAAGAGTGAGGTATAACGAGGATGTAAACCCTCATATGCGTAATAATTTTTTTTTCGTTTTAAGTTTTAATGCTGCTCCTTACTTTCAGTAGAAGAAACTTTTCATATTTATTTTTTCATTGTTTTTTTCAAATAATGCTAGAAAATCCTGCGCCCCCTTCATTGAAATTCTCTTCCCCTATGAGAAGTTTATCCATGGAACTATCCTCCCACGTAACCCCCCCCCCCTCAACTCTCCCTCCTAAACCAAAAGAATCCCTCTGAAAACGTCTGTACACTTCCCAGTAACCATTACATATGTAAACACAGGTCAAAGTTTGTAACTTGCAGCCCCTCCCACGGGGACTGCGGGTAAGTAAGTCGTCCCTAAAGACATAGTTATTAGGTTTTTCGACTATGGTGAATAAAATGGCTATCTCAGAATTTTGATCCGGTGACTTTTGGGAAAATAAAAAAAATAAACACGCATCCGTGATCTGTCTTCTGGCAAAAAATGCGAAATTCCACATTTTTGTAGATAAGAGCTTGAAACTTCTAGAATAAGGTTCTCTGATACGCTGAATCTGATGTAGTGATTTTGTTAATATTGTATGACTTTTAGGAGGTGTTTCCCCCTATTTTCTAAAATGAGGCAAATTTTCTGAGGCTCGTAACTTTTGATGAGTATAACTGATCTTGATGAAACTTATATATTTAAAATCAGCAATAAAATGCGATTCTTTTGATGTAACTATTGGTATCAAAATTCCATTTTTTGAGTTTCGGTTACTATTGAGCCGGGTCGCTCCTTACTACAGTTCGTTACCACGAACTATTTGAAAACGAACCGTCACAAACTTAAAAAGAACTCACCTTGAAAAGGCACGAACAAGACAAGGAGAATTAGCCCAGCAAGACATGAGGGTCCTAGTTCGTTCCAAAGAATGCCTAACGTAATTATTGTCTGTAGAGGAGCCACCCATAAATAGTGGATAAACAAAACAGACTGGTCGAATCTGTTCACATCGTTTGAAAGTAGGTTTACCATTTGACCTATTGTGGCTGTTCCAAGAGCCGCTTTGCTTAGTTTCAGTGCCTGAAATGAATAAATAAGAACTGTATAAGTATAATGGGTAATGTTTTTACTTAACACTCCCAGTCAGAAATTCGGCTAAGAAATTCACAATTACAGTTTCATAAGAAATTAACAAAACAAATATAGATTTTGAATAATAAATGCAAGTTCCCAACGCGTTTTAAATTTTCTCCGAAACTGAAGAATATTAGCAAAGTAGATGGGATTGGGTGTGTATGTACGAAGCCATGGGGAAAAGGCCAAGCGTTACAAACAAGAGATTTTTCAACTGCTATAGTTTTATTATGCAGCAACTTTCGAATACTTTACCTTGTTTGTTGTTTTGATGAAACTATACCTATAGCCTAAAATTCTATCCCAATCAATCTATCTTCAAGTTGTTAAGAAAAACTATTCTTTCTTTAATTTTACATTTGGTACGTGATTTTAGTGCTTTGTATGCTTCTTAATGAATGTGAGGCGGTATTTAAAGCTAACAAAAGGGAATTCTCGTTTCCACGAGATGGAATAGTATCTTAGGAACGGCAAGTCTTTTTTTTCTTCCTTTACTCCTTTGGAGCAGGAGGAAAAGTTTTGCTGAAATCATTTTCGACAATCTATTTGTAGCGGCCAATTGGAAGCGACGATTTCAACAATTGTATCGTAATCACACAAATAATTTTTTTATTGTTAACAAATAGAGAAAACGCTAAAATTAGTATCAACAGGTGAAGTGAATTTTGAATTAAATTTTGTTTTAGTTTTTAGAACTTTGAATGCTTCTTGATAAATATGAGGCAGTAATTGCAGACAGTAAAAGAAGGTTTCTATTGTCTTAAGGAGGAAAAGTTGCCTTATTTTTATTTTCCTTCGCTGCTTTGTTGTATAAGGCAATAATTTATCTTAAATCATTTCGAACAATGAATTAGTGATACAACTAATACAAACGATTTTCTAATGATGCTATCATAATCAACCTATTAAAAAGACCAGGGTTAACAAATAAACCAAGAGCAGAGAGCTCATATGGCACTTGTGAAGAGGTCAGAAGAGCCAAGAGCTCATATGATCTCTCCACTCAAAGCATTTTCCAAGATTTCTGGTTTCCGAGAATTCTGGTCCCCCCCAGCCCTTTATGTCCCCGGATCCAATTCGAATTGAAATTCAGCATCTGAGACACAAGATTCATCTATATATCAAGTTTCATTAAGATCCGATCACCCATTCCTAAGATACCTCGATTTTCATGTTTTCCAAGAATTCCGGTTTCCCCCTCCAACTCCACCCAATGTCACCGGATCTGGTCGGAATTTAAAATAAGAGTTCTAAATCACAAGATCCTTCTAAATATCAAATTTCACTAAGATCTGATCACCCGTTCGCGAGTTACAAATACCTCATTTTTCTAATTTTTCGGCATTACTCCCCCTCCCCCCAACTGCACCAAAGAGAGCAGATCCGGTCTGGTTATGTTAGTCACGTAGCTTGGACTTTTGCTTATCCTTCCACCAAGTTTCATCCTGATCTCTCCGTTTTAGCGTTTTCCAAGATTTTCGGTCCCCCCCCCCCAATGACACTGGATCCGGTCGGGATTTAAAATAAGGGATCTGAGTTACGAGGTCCTTCAAAATATGAAATTTCATTAAGATCCGATCACTGCTTCGTAACAAAAAAATACCTAATTTTTCTAACTTTTTAGAATTAACCCTCCCCCCCCAACTCCCCCAAAGAGAACAGATCCATTCCGGTTATGTCAATGACGTACCTAGGACTTGTGCTTATTTTCCCACCTAGTTTCATCCCGATCCCTTCACTCTAAGCGTTTTCCAAGATTTTAGGTTCCGGATCCGTGTCACCGGATTTTCCAGAATTAATCCTCCCCCCAACTCCCCTAAACAGATCAGATCCATTCCGGTTATGTCAATCACACATCTAGGACTTCTGCTTATTTTCCCCACCAAGTTCCATCCCGATCCCTCCACTCTAAGCGTTTTCAAAGATCTTAGGCCCCCCAACTCCCCCCAGTGTCACCAGATCTGGTCAAAATTTCAAATAAGAGCTCTGAGACACGATATCTTTCCAAACATCAAATTTTATTATGATCCGTTCACTCCTTCTTAAATTAAAAATAACTCATTTTTTCTAATTTTTCAGAATTCCCCCCCCCCCCAACTCCCCCAAAGAGAACGGATCTGTTTCAGTTATGTCAATCACATATCTAGGACTTGTGCTTATTTTTTCCACCAAGTTTCATCCCGATCCCTCCGCTCTAAGCGTTTTCCAAGATTCTAGGCTCCCCCCCAACTCCCCCAAAGTCAGCAGGTCTGGTCAGGATTTAAAATAAGAAATCTGAGACAAGATATCCTTCCAAACGTCAAATTTCATTAAGATCCGATCACTCCCTCGGAAGTTAAAATAACCTTTTTTTCTAATTTTTCAGAATTAACCCCCCCCCCCAAACTCTCCCAGAGAGAGCGGATCCGTTCTGGTTATATTGATGACGTATCTAGGACTTGTGCTTATTTTTACCAACAAGTTTCATCCCGATCCTTCCACTCGAAGCGTTTTCCAAGATTTTAGGTTCCCCCACCCCTAATCCCCCCAATGTCACCAGATCCGGTTGGGATTTAAAATAAGAGCTCTGGGACACTATATCCTTGCAAACATCAAATTTCATTAAGATCCAATCACTCGTTCGTAAGTTGAAAACACCTCATTTTTTCTAATTTTTCCGATTTAACCGTCCCCTACCCACTCCTCCCCAGATGGTTGAATCAGGGAAACAACAATTTTAATTTAATCTGGTCTGATTCCTAATACACCTGCCAAATTTCACCGTCCTAGCTTACCTGGAAGTGCCTAAAGTAGCAAAACCGGGACAGACAGACCGACAGAATTTGCGATCGCTATATGTCAATTGGTAGATACCAAGTGCCATAAAAAAAGTGATCGCCTGTTTTACATTTGATTTTTACATTAAAAAATGGTTTTGTTCTAGTACTTATGCAAGATAAGATTGTAATCATAAATAATTAAGCGGAGGAAAGGACACTAATCCCCATAGGCCTATATTATTTTTACACAAGTCCAGTGAAAACATCATGTAATATTTAGGCTTTATTTTTCGACCTTTTATTAGCTATTTTAATCTGAAACTGGCAAAAAACATATATCTAATATAATGCATTCACACTTAATAGAATTACAACTTAATAGGCCTGGCTTCTGGTCGTACATACATTCATTCATTTATTTGATGAGAGGAGGTAAGTAACCAAATAAAGACAGTAAATTCCAAAGAGACCAGTTTGGAATTTTTGAAGTTGAAGGTATGGTCAAACCCATAAATCGTGCCGGCTAATGTACAGCTTTTTTTTGTCTAGTAGTGTCGCTTACATAATGATGTAACAAGCTTCAGTGACTTCTATTTAGACGATATTTCGAAAGGTTGCAGCAATACAATCTTTAGCAAAATTCAGTGTTACATCTTTATTTTTTTAATAGCGCATAATACTATCTTTATAAATGAGCAATAATTTCTCGAAAACGGCTCCATATTTATTCGGGAAAATCGGTATCCTGGGATTCTCTGGCTTTAAAAAAACAATCTATATGGGTCAGAAGTTTGAGAAAACTCGTTAAAAGCCTCAATTTTGGAAAAAAAATATTTATGTAAGTGACGTCATATTTATGAATACTCTCAAAAAGCATACGAACGTCATATTTGCCTCAGTAGAGGTTGTATCGTTTTCAGTGTCTATGATACAGACAAAATTATACAAGAAACAAATGATTGACAAGAAAAATACTTTGATTGACGTCATATATATGAGTACATTTCAAGGCAATAAATTATATCATTCACCCCCCCCCTCCAAGAGTGAACGTATCGTTTTTATATCTATGACCCATACGGCATTACAAAAGGAACATGGATAAGCATAAAAGACCAAGTGCAATTAGTCTATTTGCAAAAACCGTTTTAAGTAGTTTCATAATGCCTAAAGAAGAACAAGTAAATAGAGCAATTATAATGCCTAGAGGACAAATAAAGAACCTATACCATCAAACATAACAAGACCAATCCGATCGGACTGGATCTGACCAATCCGAGAGGCTAAGGTAAAGGGTATTGAAAGGAGTATAAAATAATTGGAATTTAAATTAATTTATCTTTCTTTTAGAACGTCTCTAACGTTTTTAAATATAACAATTTATAAAATCACTTGTTAGAAAAGTTGCTATTAGAATTTAATCTCAATGAATTATAAATTGTTTTTTATTTTCACAACACAAAGCAAATCATAAGTTGCAGCACATAAATGAGTCTGTGAATACACCCTGACCATAAAAAAGATGTCTTCCTTTATTACACCAATACTTTTCTTCCTATTTGGGCATAACCTACATAAGTAGCATATAACAATAGTTTATATTCCACTAACCTTTCTGTAAACTAACGAACAACAGGATACCCTCAGTTTCATTCCAACATGTTGAACACCAAAAAAATACGGATGATGAGTGGTTGTATAAAACGCAGAACAGAAAACAATTCCAGCAGCATAGAGGTAAGGTACCCAGGGCTCACAAGATTGGTCCGCTTCTAAACATCTAATCAAAAAGCCAAGAAGTAAAGGTTGCACAACCCTAGAAAATATAAGAAGCATTTTCAGCGCCGAAATCAGCTAAACAACCTCTATCGTATTTTTATTTCTTTTTTAACTTACTAGGAGCGCATGAATGTACAAAATTTAATTAATGATTAAATTCAAAAGCTCATAATTATAAAATACAATAAAGTTTATTTCTAAATGCTATTTCATTAAATTTAGGTTAACACTTTCCTGAATAAAGCAATAAATTATAATTTGCCATTGACTACAATAGGATTAATTTATTTAATCAATGACCTAAGATTAAATTCCTGATAAAATATGTTTTGCTATCAAACGAAAGATAAAAATTCATCGATGAATAGAAAGTTTTGTCCAACCTCATCCACTAATCTGTTGAAATCAAAACAAGTACACGATTGATAATTAGCATAGCTGGGGCCAAAGAAGCTACCGTTGACCTTTAGCGTGGAAAGCTAATATATGACAGATATGGGATCACGGTGGCTGGAAAAAAGGATTTTTTCCGTCAGTTTTCGCATCAAAACAAATTTGAGTGACGGGTTGGACTTGAAAAGAAAGTAAGACTTTAGAATAAATAAGAATATTGTTTTGCATATCATTAAGATTGATTAAGGCATTTAGTACTCATCTTGGTACTTATCTGTTATAGCTACAACACTCACATTCTTCATCAAGTAGAACCGCTTTTTCTGACCATGTATGAAATTCATTTAGTTTGCGATCTGAATTGATAGAAAATAGTGTCTAACCGTGGATGTTAAAAGGAAAATTCGGTTATGTTAGGTCAGGTGAGGTTCCATAATTTTGTTAATAAAGCATTATATTTTCATCATTTTTGAGTATATTTCATTAGGATTGAGCGTCAAAAAACCGGTTCTATTTAGATGAAGAGCTTGAGTGTTATTGCTCTAACAGATAAGTACCCTCATCTTTATTTAATTTTTCAACCACATTTATTAGTTTTATTTCTTCGATTTTCAATGCCTCGCTTCTCTTCTCTTTTCTGTCCTTTTACTTCTCACCTTAGCTCAATTACGTCCCTTTCCTCATTATAATAAAAAAAACAAGTTTTTCAAGGAGAAGTAAAGAGCTGTGTTAAGTCTAAGACAGAAGAGATAAAGTCAAATAGCAATTCAAGCGTGAAATAAAAATGAACCAAAGATATACAAATGTGTAATCCAAAACGAAGAGAAAATCAGAAAGTTAAGGAGCAACCCGGCTCAATAGTAAACGAAGCTAAAAAAAAAAAATGATACCAATAGTTATACATAAAAAAAATCGCATTTTACTGCTGATCTTAAATATATAAGTTTCATCAATTTTAGTTTTACCCATCAACAGTTACGAGCCTGAGAAAATTTGCCATATTTTAGAAAATACGGGAAAACACCCCCTAAAAGTCATGGAATCTTAATAAAAATCACACCATCAAATTCAGCGTATCAGAAAAGCCTGGTGTGGAAGTTTCAAGCTCCTATCTACAAAAATGTGGAATTCTGTATTTTTTGCTAGAAGTCAGATCACGGATTCGTGTTTATTTGTTGTTTTTTTTTTCTAGGGGTGATCGTACCGACCCAGTGGTCCTAGAATGTCGCGAGAAGAATCATTCTAACGGAAATTGAAAGTTCTAGTTCCCTTTTTAAGTGACCAAAAAATTGGAGGGCACCTAGGCCCCCTCCCACGCTCATTTTTTCCCAAAGTCACCGGATCAAAATTCTGAGATAGCCATTTTATTCAGCATAGTCGAAAACCAATGTCTGTGGGAGTTGGGACGACATAGTCCCCCATAGTCCCCATGGGAGAAACTGCAAGTTACAAACTTTGACCAGTGTTTACTTATAGTAGTGGTTATTGAGAAGTGTACAGACATTTTCAGGGAAACGTTTTGGGTTGGGCGAGGAAGGTTTGAGGGGGGGGTACGTGGGGGGATCTTTCCATGGAGAAATTTGTCATGGGTGAAGAGAATTTCCGTGAAGGGGCGCAGGATTTTCTAGCATAAAAAAAAAACAATGAAAAAATACATATGAAGAAGTTTTTTTCAACTGAAAGTAAGAAGCAGCATTAACGAACGGAAACTATAACGAACGGAAATTATAACGCATATGAGGGGTTCACCTCCTAATAATACCTAATACGCTAAAGTGTTTCTAGTAATTTCAACAATTTATTCTACGGCCTTTGTGATTCAGGGGTCATTCTTAAGGAATTAGGACAAAATTTATGCTTAGAGAAAAGAGTGATAAGAACACATGAATATAGAAGTTCGTTATGTAAGTTAATTCGTAAGTTATGTATATTTTTCACCAATAAAAACGTTCGTAAAAAATTAAAAGTTGTAGTTGCCTTTTTAAGTAACCAAAAAATTAGAGGGCAACTAGGCCTCCTCCCCCGCTCCTTTTTTCTCGAAATTGTCCGATCAAACCTACGAGAAAGTCATTTAGCCAAAAAAAAATTATACACAAATTTCGTTTTAATTATTCAAATGCGGAGAGCCAAAATAAAAACATGCATTAATTAAAAAACGTTCAGAAAAAAAATATATAAGAAAACAAGTTTTTTTAACTGAAACTAAGGAGTGACATTAAAACTTAAAACGAACAGAAATTACTCCGTACATAAAAGGGAATGTTCCACCCTTAATGCCCCGCTCTTTACGCTAAAGTTTGACTCTTTCTCTCAACTCTACTTTTTAAAACAGTTAAAAACTTGTTTTTTTATTTAATTTCAATAAATAATGAAGTCAAACTTGGAACGAACAGAAACTACCACAAACAGGACCTGCGGCTTTTAAAGACCAGACCGTCACTTTTTCAAGCTGTGAGGTTTTATTTGTCATGACATCAACAAAAAAAAAGAAAGAAACAAAGAAAATCAATATAGTCAAAAGGCCAAATAACTATGCCTCCAGAGGTGACAAACCTCCAACAGCCCCTGGGCAAGGGCTGTAAATTCAGCAAGTTGCATATTGTTAATATAAATAAGGTTTTATATTGATAAAAGAAGGAATGTTTGATCCTGGCTCTCCAAACAATTTAGGATATTAGGGTGAAACTTTAAGGAAATGTTGAGAGGAATACCAAACACAATCAAAACACACAATGTCTATGCTGGTTGTCGAAAGGGTTTATTTAATTTTTATGAACTAACATTTAACTAAGTTGATCCGCTTATATTTCATGAGCTATTGTAGTATTATATCAGCTGTTCTTAAGGATGTATTCTATATATATATATATATATATATATATATATATATATATATATATATATATATATATATAGAAAGGGGTGTGAGGAGGAGCGTTCCGATTGATCTCTCATCTCTCTTCATTTAAGCCTAAGCTTGCACATGGGTGCCACGAGGTGATATCCAATTACTAAGAAAATTCTTTGTTTTCAGCGACTTCAAATGTAGTAATTTTCTTTTAATATTCATATATACTCTCTCAGTGTATTGAGACATATGCATACAAAGTATTTAAACATAAGAAAACCCCATTGTAGAGGTCGCGATGGCTTCACCCACGTATAAGATCAAAAGTCAAGCCAAATTTCCATTCATAAGAACAATGACGTCCCTCTCCATCCACCTGAAATTCTTTAATAAAAACATTATTAAATACGTGCTCCGCAAAAATCCAAACTTTGTCCCAAATCTTACATACAATCGAAATTTTTATTCTTAGGCAGAACAGCTGAAAAGCGGGATACCATATTTTGTTTCAATTGTTTAAAACGACTGAAACACAACAGCTGTTGAATCGGAATAAGAAGATACTTTACAATAATAAAAAACTTCTGCGTAAGGAACGAGGGTTTAGCCTCCGTCATTTCCAGAATGATTTCTACCCAGTTTGACTTTTAGTCTTGCTCCTTACTTTCACTTAACATTACTTTTTATTTGATTATCTAAAAAATCTTTTTTATACTATTTTCGTTACATTCCCATCTTCTGTAAAAGAATTCTATGGAAGCGCCTTAGTAAATCAACGTAAAAAAATAGGAGGGGAAACTAGTCAAAAGGCTCTTCTGTTTTGAATTCGTTCTTAAACTGAATTTAATTCTCAATATGAAGAAAATTCAAATTTTGTAACTAGCTAAAAAAAAAGTAATTCACTGTTCAATATAAAAAGCACCCAGCGTTGAATGGTCGAGCCCAATTATAGTAAACTGGCAAAAATTATCATTAGAGTGTGATAAGTCTCATATTTTCATACTTTCACTGGCGGACTATTTTATCATTTTCAGATCCGATAATTCAATTACCCCCCCCCCAACCTTCTCCCGTCAATATCCTATAAACAATCAAGAGAGATAAAACTATAAAAAATCCTTTTCGTCAATATCCTGGATTTTTTCCAAGACTTGGCATGGAGTGTGACGATTAAATAAAGATGTTCCATTTCATATTATGCGTAAGTTCATTATCATATGACAGTCTTGTTACAGAAGTATGTAGCCTACGCAATAGTAACCAAAACCTTACGACAGTTAAAAACTTACTAAATAAATTACCTAGTAAAGCACTCTTCAATAAATACATAAATTCCACAGAGTGCAAATTGTCCTCCGAAGCAAATGGCTAATACACGGCTTAAACTTGGTTTACTTTTCTTTAATTTAGACTTTTTGAGTTCCTCTTCCCATTTCCTGAAATTAAATAGTAATTAAAAGTAAACATAGTATTATTTTAACACATCATTTAAAACCTCTAACTAACCTTTCCTATTTCTTTCTTTTTTTTGTGTGTCTAATTTTGGAGTCAGTGTCTTTGCAGACAATATTAATTTTTAAAAATCCGCAAATGAAGTTTTTCAATGAAAAATAAAGACGAAAAACCTAAAACGAGCGAAAATAAAGTCAAACCGTAATCATATTGTAAAATACTGTCACTATCAATAAACAAGTGAAACCCAAAAGGAACGGGAATCAAACAGTTTGTGGTCACAAACTATAAGTATAGAGTAACTTGGGCCAATATTAACCAAAAATCTAAAAAGGAATTTTGATAGCAAATATTCAGTCAAAAGAATTAAATTTGTATGCTGATTTCAATTATATACAACTCATCAAGTTTAAAGTTACCTATCAAAAGCTAAGGCCCAAAGAAAATTTGCGTGGTTTTCGAACAAGGGGTGAAACATACCCAGAAATTAAGTTATTTCAATGGGAATCCCACCATTAGATTCATCATACCAGGGAACTTTTCTGTAGAGGGTACAAACTCGTGTCTATAAAAATGTCCTTTTTTCAAGAATAAAGATCACGGTGCATATTTTTTATTGTTGTTGTTTTTGTTTTTGTTTTTTTTTTTTGTTTCAGGAGAGATCATATCGAACAAATAGTCCTAAAAGATAGAGAGAGGGCTCAATCAAGTGGAAAATATATATTCTAGAGCCCTATTTACAGGAATAAAAAGACTGCTACGCAAGTGGCATACTTTGCCATTCACCTACTGGCTCAGTGCTAACAGTCCGTTACCCAAAAACTAATTGGTAACTTTCTTTTCTTTTCATAATATCAGCGGTAGCGATAGCCTAGTAAAGAGCCAATCGCGACTCTTTGCAACCAAAATGTGAAAAATAATTTTTAAGCGAGACAATTTCATGGAAAAAATACCGCAAATTCTTCTTATTTTGTGAATAGACATTTTTCAAAGTCCGCAAAGCTTTAGTTTTCGTCCTTTACCTCTGACAAAGGAAAGTACAAAAGTGAATGTAGTGAGACCAACCACTATAAAGAATGGATAAAAAGCAACGGTAGGCCTACTGCCGTACAATCCAGATCACACTCGAGAAGTTTGCAAGACAAATGGCGGGTGACAGAATGCAATTGGACTTGTATAATTTGGAATATATATATTTGCACATTAGGAAGAGGGGGTAAGATTATGTTAGGTTGCGTCACCCCCCCCCCTAGTATTCAAATATATAACAAAAAATATAATACTATTTAAGCTAAAGCATTATATTTTCATCATATTTGGTATATTTCATTATGATTAACCTAACTTTTTGAATGTATTCTGGATTGCACGGGAGTACCAAAGCAACTGTAAAACACATAGACAAAATTGGACTGAGTGATCTATTGAAAAACATTAAAAAATACTTCCAATTCTGTTTTGTGTAGTTAGTAAAAACAAGAGGTTTGTTTTTTACTATCCGGTATTCCCCGACTAAAAACCGTATTAAAAGTTGAGTGCCGTAGAGTCAGTGTGACAGATTGACTAACTTATTTACAAATTACCGTAGAAACAAACATTAATTACAATAATTGCCGAGGGAAGATAGCAAAACGCCTGTTGATGGTTACAATTTTTTAACTATCAAAAGATGATAAGATTTGTTCTAATTTTTCATCATTTTATATTGGAATTTTCGCATTTTTCATGGTCATTTGGCATAAAAAAAAAGGAATTAAAACAGCTATTTCTTCTTTAGAAAGGGCATATGAAAATTTTTGAGAAAGGCTAAGAAAACCCAAAAACAGCTCTTCTCCAATTATACTCCTATAACATACCCCCAAAAATCAGTTTTGGAAATATAAGGAAAATTCCGTTAACAACAAACTTCCTCTTACGGATATTACAGTTTTGGCACAATACCACCATCTCAATGTGCTAGTTTTAAGTATGTGTATACTCTATGCTACCAAACTATATGGCTATTCATGGCTATTACTGCCCTCTCCCCCCTACTATTTGAGCTCCAAATTGTAAAAGTCAGCCAGGAGGGCTACGCACACTTATTGTTCAGGTACAACATGGAATGCGTGCCACGCGTGGCGGAAGTATGCCAAGTGCAGCAGAAACTGTGAAAAACATGGTGGAAATAATGGCATGCAGGGCAGAATTGTGCAATACACATGGTATTCTAAGACTATACCAGGTGGTGCAAAATTGGCACCCACTCGGTTGGCCTCCCCGAGACTTTGCGCTTCAACACACTTTATGAACATAACAGCCTTTACCGTGGGACTGGAACTGCACCTTTGTTGCCCTGAAAAGCCTTAGGGTCTGACCCAGCTAAAGCTTCGCAGTACATAATTAAATAGAAAAGAAACATAACCTGAAAATTAGAATTTCGTTTGTGTTGGATGAATGTAAATCAAAGGCCAAGTGACACTAAACCTGGACATTGCTGAATTCTTGTTAACGTCTCTTTGGATCGCTGAACTCTTATTGTTTCACATATAAATGTTTAAGACGTAATTTTGTTTCAAAATTTTAGTTTTTTTATCACTAAAGGTGAAAACTAGATTGTGTTTCTATTACCTTTTATCAGAAGCAACACCTTCTTACAATAGCATCGTAATTAAACATGTTTTTGCTTTCCAGCAAAATTTAGGTCCCCTCTAAAGACATTTTTCTATGATTGGAACGAAGTTTCATTAGTATATAGTCTAAACACCACCAAATGGGAAAAAGATGTTAAAAAAAATTCGGTAAAACATTACGTTTCCAGTAAAGCACAAGGTTTCCAAATAAACCAGTATGGAAAAAAGTTATGGGTCGGTTTCTTTGAGCTACTTTGATAGGCACATATCGCATATGCAGCGACGTTGACCTTTAGGCACATTCCAAGTCTGAATTTTGCTCTCTATTTTCATCAGAACATTTTCAATTAATCACCAGTAGAAGCAATTGTCTTTCTAAGACAAAATATTCATTGCTGCCATTATGTCTGACAGCTGTCTAGTCCACATACGGTCTTCATGACGTACAAAGAATATTACGTTGGCTCTTAAAACTAGTTCCGTTACCATGCTGTTGTGAGTTGATGACCAGATTACTTTATTATACCATCTCTATAAACGGAGGAACGAGTCCGGTTTACGCCAGCGCACTTGAGCGGAAACAGTGATTGTGATTTTAATGTAGATTAATGTCTGTTGGTACAAGATATTTATGTAACTTCACATTACCGTAATTTAACAACTTCAATTTTATATAATTCATTGTTAAAATAATGTTACTGAAAATTAGAAAACTATAAACAAAAATAAATAAAGACTAATCTTTCCACAAAAAGAGCAACAGCAAAAAAGACGCACTCCAATCCAATGTTCATGGTCTGCCCTTACCAACAGAAAATGAAAAGCGGAAAAAGAACAGTACTTGCATGATAAACCCCCTACCGCTCAAGTTGTTCATTTACTGACGCATTATAGAACCAGTTTTATCATTAGAATCTTTTAGCTTAGCGTGAAACAAGACAAAGAGAAGTGACAGAATAGGTGGAAAATATATAATTTGAGCTATATATTTGCCCATTAGGAGAGGGATGAAGTATTTGGACAGTCTGAAGTTACAAAAATTCTTACTAAATAAAATGCAGAATAATTGTACCTAACACATTATGCAGGCAGACCCATAATACTTTATCTTCAACCCTCGCCCCCTAATATGCAATATACAGCCCAATTTTTTTCTAAAGTATTGTATTTTTATCTAGGTTTTTCCTAATCACAGGTTTTTAAGATAATTTTAATTCTATGCTAAAAGTTACTGATATCAAAGCTCGTGTAAAACTGAAAAACGTATTAGTTTGTTGTTGAGACGCTATGAGCTCCCTAAATCGATATTCTTGTTTTTTATACTTAACTTTTGTGTTTTGCGTAGTGCTTGTTTTCTATAATCCTACAAACGTAGGAAAATATCTCCATTTTATTTACACTAGTTTTATCGATATTTGTACGATAAGCTGTGAAGTTTTATTTTTTGCTCGTTTTAATTTTCAACTCCGCTCTTTATTGCTCTCAGAAAATTGCTTTTTTATATTTATTTTTGCATATTTTTAATAAAAATTCATATAGAAGGCACAAAACAATGATTTAAAAAAAAAAAAAAAAAAAAAAAAAAACACGCACCCGTGATCTGTCTTCTAGCAAAAAATACGAAATTCCACATTTTTGTACATAGGAGCTTGAAATTTATGCTGTAGGGTTTTCTGATACGCTGAATGCGATGGTGTGATTTTCGTTAAGATTCTATCACTTTTCAGGTGGTGTTTTCCCCTATTTTCCAAAAGAAGGCAAATTTTTTCGGGCTTGTAACTTTTGATGACAGACTAAATTTGGTGAAACTTATATACTTAACATCAGCATGAAAATCCGATTCTTTTTATGTATCTTTTAGCATCAAAATTCTGTTTTTTAGAGTTTCGGTTACTATTGAGCCGGGTCGCTCCTTACTACAGTTCGTTACAAACTGTTTGAAAAGTTTATTGCGAAAGGTAATTTGTGGTAATCAAATAGTTCGTGGGAACGAACTGTAGTAAGGAGCGACCCGGCTCAATAGTAACCGAAACTCTAAAAAATGGAATTTTGATACCAATAGTTACATCAAAAGAATCGCATTTTAACGCTGATTTTAAATATATATATATGTTTCATCAAGATCAGTTATACCCATCAAGAGTTACGAGCCTGAGAAAATTTGCCTAATTTTAGAAAATAGGGGGAAACACCCCCTAAAAGTCATACAATCTTAACAAAAATCACATCATCAGATTCAGCGTATCAGAGAAACTTATAGTAGAAGTTTCAAGCTCGTATCTACAAAAATGTGGATTTTCGCATTTTTTGCCAGAGGACAGATCACGGGTGCGTGTTTATTTGTTTTGTTTTTTTCCCATGGGAGATCGTATCGACTGAGTGGTCCTAGAATGTCGCGAGAGGGCTCATTCTAACGGAAATTAAAAGTTCTAGTGCCTTTTTTAAGTGACCAAAAAATTGGAGGGCAACTAGGCCCCTTCCCACGCAAATTGTCCGAGAGCCAACATCAAAACATGCAATGATTCAAAAACGTCCAGAAATTAAACTTAAAACGAACATAAATTACTCTGTATATGAAAGGGGCTTTTCCTCCTCAATGCCCCGCTCTTTACGCTAAAGTTTTTTACTGTTTTAAAAAGTAGAGTTGAGAGAAAGAGTCAGACTTTAGCGTCAAGAGCGGGGTGTTGAGGAGGAAAAGCCCCTTTCATATACAGAGTAATTTCTGTTCGTTTTAAGTTTTAATGTCGCTCCTTACTTTCATTTAAAAAAACTTGTTTTTTGTTTGTTTAATTTCTGGACGTTTTTAAATTAATGCATGTTTTGATCTTGGCTCTCTGCACATAAATGATTAAAACGAAATTTGCATATTAATTAATTGCAATTATCCGGAAGATTTTGAGAAAAAAGGAGCGAGAGAGGAGGCCTAGTTGCCCTCCAATTTTCTGATTACTTAAAAAAGCAACTAGAACTTTAATTTTTTACAAACGTTTTCATTTTTTGATTTTTGTTAAGATTGTATGACTTTTAGGGGGTGTTTCCCCCTGTTTTCTAAAATGAGGCAAATTTTCTCAGGCTCGTAGCTTTTGTTGGGTATAACTGATCTTGATGAAACGTATATTTAAAATCAGCATTAAAATGCGATTCTTTTGATGTAACTATTGGTATCAGAATTCCATTTTTTTTAGAGTTTCGGTTACTATTGATTTAAAAAAAAAGCCTGGAACGAAACCCCTTGGAAATGGCGTCAGATCAAAATAAACAAAGTGTCATTGGAGTCAGCATGATTGAAACCTTGAATTGGGCAATTACAGTCCCCTCCTTTAGCAGCAAGGAAAATCATTTCTTTTTTTGCATCGGCATCGATGATGCCTCCTTTTTTGTTAGAGAGCTGGTGGGTTACCAGAACATCATACAGAGATGTTTAACGGTTCATTTAAAGTAGATGCTTAACGGTTCATTTAAAGCTATTTCCCACATCTACGTGCTTTTTATAAATTTCATCATCTGCAAATATGGCACTAAAACAGGCGATTTTCAGATAATTTTTTAAGGAGTGGGGCTAGCAGGCTACCAGAAAATCTTAGACATCTCCTATAATAACTCATATAGAAGCTATTGTTCATATCTAAGTTCTTCCTATAAATTCCACCTTATGCAATTGGCAAATGGCACTAGAAACAACAGTTATGGTGCCATGTCTCAAGTGGAAAAGCTGGGTTTAGCGGGCTACCAGAACTACCAGAACATCTTTTTTTAATTTTGTTGTGATCCTTGGGATATAGGCTACGGAAGATAGACAATATTTGAGGGCTTATCAGTAGCCTCACATTGTGAAATATCTTCTTCGATTTTACAAGAATGTCTTTTTATTCTACGGTTAATTATTTTATTGACAAAAGGAAAATTAAAAAAATATTTGCACAAAAAATAATCTTTACGTAGATTTTACTAATAATTTAAAATAATTAATCTCTTAAATTCTGGTAAAGATAAGACCCATACACGGGGGTTGAGTTTCACGATGATTAATTTAAAAGGGGTGTAATTAAACAAGGTTTCAACTAAACGGGGTTTGAGGTGCACGAGGGATTAGTTGAACGGGGTCCGGTTAAACAAAGATTTAGTCACACAGGGGTTAAGTTGCATGATGGCTAAGTTGAGTAGGCTAGAGTTGAACGGGGTTCAGTTGTACGACGGTTCAGTATCACAAGGGTTGATTTGCACGGGGTAAGTTACGCAGGTGTTCAGTTGAACAAGGGTTCAGTCACACGAGGGCTTAGTTGCACGAGGTTCAGTTACAAGAAGGTTCAGTTGCAATAGAACCCGTGTTCAAAGTTAAGGAATAGGTTTTAGAATCCCGCATATATTGAAAAATATTATTGGTTGGTTTATTTGCCCTAGTACTGTAGATATGTATCTCAAGCAATCTCCAAACCAGTAATTTGTTTCCGTTTTAAGTTGCAATTTTGATGTTTATTTCAGTAAAAAACAAAACGAGAATTTTTTTTATTTTTTAATTAATTGATGAAAAAAACAATATATAACACGTAGACAATAAACTGTGTCAACAAAGACCATAGTTCATAAGGCTGGGAATAAACACCCCAATAAATTTCTTTATCAAAGATCAACAATTGCAACACTAGACCCTAATTCAAAACAAAAAAGATTAAGAGAGATGCAAGCAATAAATAAATTCAAATAGAAACTCATTTGATGAATCTGAATGATATATAAGCCACAAAATTCAACGACAAGGAGGAGGGGCCCAGAATTTGTTTTCCCAGGGAGTATCTCCACAGGTGCGGAAGGGCTAAACCTCCATTATAGAGTCTTAAAGGTGATTTTGTAAAGTTCCCCATCAGGGTAACAGAGAAAAGTAGAGTAACTTTAGCTAGGCTGTACGCATTGGCAGGTTTCATGCTCTATCCCTAAAAAACGAACGATGCAAAGTCCGTAAAAGATGGATTTAGTTATTATGAGATTTATAGAAAACCTGAGAAGTAACTGCCGTTTCACCCCACCCGTTCCTTCCCATATTCCCAATTAAAAATCCTGCACATAGCGTTTGATGAGCTACGATGTGATTAGATAAATACCTTAAATTTATAAAGATTACAAGAGACTGGGGAAAAGGGAAAGCTCTAAAAGGAGGTGAAAGTAAAGAGATGCGTTCACCAGTGTCAGTCTAATGCAGTTCCATCCTGGATGGTTTAGAACTAGGTAACCAGATGGCTGAATATATACAACGAACTTACTCTTGAAGCTTGTTCCCAAGAGCAGAGGACCGATCATTTGGGAGGACTCGATACAAATCCTGGAGCTCTAAATCGTTTGTGGAGCCAAGCTTGAACAAAGGATTTAACCACCTATAAGAAAACAAATCCAATTTAGAATATGGTCCATATCGCACATAAAATCACGGTTGCTGCAATAGCTGTAAGCTAATTTTAAGCTGTAAGCTAATTTAATATGCAAGCGGCCCGTAATAAACGAAAGTTGGTCCATCAGAAATGCAATGCCCCGAGTCTTACGAAAAAAATCCGAGTCTTACGAATCGGTTTTTGTTTTTATTCAGTATAATTAAATATATGTTGACAGTATGGTCATTATGTGTAGTTCTTGTTCTTCTAGCAGGACCAGGTATTTTCACGCCTAACCTGGTACCGAAAATTCGGGTGTTCTCCTGAATCTGTAGGCCTCTAGTATGAACTCTGTTAATTTATAATTGATAATTTTCATGTTTTTTTACTTTTTTACCTTTTCAACATTAACGGAGGAAAAAATTCAGATTTTCTTAAAAAAAAAAAAATGTGACTAGGTTAAATACAGCTAAACATGTTTGATCAAAATTAAGTAACTCACCCAATGATCTTTACCATTTTATTATTGAATTAGAGTTGGCGGGGGTGGTTTGAGGCGCATATACTACAAAATGACACTAGTTGATGCTAATAATAAGGTTATAACCACTGGTACAAAAATCCGAGTCTTACGAAAAAAAAAAAAATGAAAAAAAAAGCACGAAAGGGATGCTAATGTAGTGATATGCCTTTTGAACTTGAAAAATAACACTCAGTTATTTGCACAAAAAACTGAACAAATCTAAAAAACGAATTTTATTCGAAATTCCCTTCCCGTTCTCATTATCACCAAGTGAGGAACTTCATAGCAAGTAGCTCTTCCAGTGACTTGGGTACGATGTTAAATGATTATTCGTCACTGACACATGAATAACCATACAAGGTCTGGCAGTGTAAACTTGAAATCATAATTTGAATTATGAAATTCCCCGCGAAAACGGGGAAAAGAGTGGCTGTGTTATTTCTCAATTCAAAAGCTATGAGCTAATCTACTAAATTATGCCCAGTGGAATCGGGATTCATTAGACTGGGTCCAAGGGACACTGATTTACCAAAATATAAGGGGTGGGGGACAATGACTATTTTCACATTTTTCAGTAATTTTAAAATTCCACATGGGGATTATCTCCCCCGAGTTGGCGTACCTTCTAGGTCTCTGACAGCATTACTTTCCTTAGAAATCTCTTCCATACAAACCCAACATTTTTTTACCAGTGGTTATAACCTTATTATTAGCATCAACTAGTGTCATTTTGTAGTATATGCGCCTCATACCACCCACGCATGCTGATGTTAAGTATATAAGTTTCACCAAATTTAGTCTGTCATCAAAAGTTACAAGCCCGAAAAAATTTGCCTTATTTTGGAAAATAGGGGAAAACACCCCCTGAAAAGTGATAGAATCTTAACGAAAATCACACCATCGCATTCGGCGTATCAGAGAACCGTATGGCATAATTTTCAAGCTCCTATCTACAAAAATGTGGAATTTCGTATTTTTTGCCAGAAGACAAATCACGGGTGCGTGTTTATTTGTTTGTTTTTTTTTGTTTTTTTTTTTCCCAGGGGTCATCGTATCGACCATGTTGTCCTAGAATGTCGCAAGAGGGCTCATTCTAACGGAAATGAAAAGTTCTAGTGCCCTTTTTAAGAGACCAAAAAAATTTGAGGGCACCTAGGCCCCCTCCTACACTCATTTTTTCTCCAAAGTCAACAGATCAAAATTTTGCAATAGCCATTTTTTCCACATATTCAAAAACCATAATAACTATGTCTTTGGGAATGACTTACTCTCCCACAGTCCCTGGGGGAGGAGCTGCAAGTTACAAACTTCGACCAGTGTTTACATATAATAATGGTTATTGGGAAGTGTACAGTCGTTTTCAGGGGATTTTTTTTGGTTTTGGAGGTGGGGTTGAGGGGAGGGGGCTATGTGGGAGGATCTTTCCTTGGAGAGATATGTCATGGGGGAAAAGAAATTCAATGAAAATGGCGCAGGATTTTATAAAATTACTATAAAAAAAGTATGAAAAAATAAACATGGAAAAGTTGTTTCAATTGAAAGTAAAGAGTAGCATTGGAACTTAAAACGAACAGAGATTATTACGCATATGAGGGGTTTTAAAAATGCTTTAGCATAAAGAGCGATGTATTTAGGAGGGGTACCTCACTCATTATGCTATAGTATTTTTAGTAATTTCAACTATTTATTCTACGGCCTTTCTGATTCAGGGGTCATTCTTAAAGAATTGGGACAAAACTTACGATTTAGTGTAAAGAACGAGGTGTTAACGAGGGTACAAACCCTCTCATATACATGATAAAAATTAAAGAATATAAAAGTTTGTTACGTAAGTTAATTCTTAAGTTACTTATATTTTTTACTAATAAAAAAATTCGTTAAAAATTAAAATTTATAGTTGCCTTTTTATGTAACCGAAAAATTGCATGGCAACTAGACCTCTTCCCCCATCCCTTATTTCTCAAAATCGTCTGATCAAAACTAAGAGAAAGCCATTTAGCCAAAAAAAGAATTAATATACAAATTTCATTTTAATAATTTATGCGTGGAGAGCCAAAATCAAACATGCATTAATTCAAAAACGTTCAGAAATTACATAAAAAAAACTAGTTTTTTTAACTGAAAGTAAGGAGCGACATTAAAACTTAAAACGAACAGAAATTACTCCGTATATGAAATGGGTTGTCCCCTCCGCAATCCCTCGCTCTTTACGCTAAAGTTTGACTCTGCCACAATTCTGCTTTTTAAAACAATTAAAAGCTTTAGCGTAGAGAGCGAGGGATTGCGGAGGGGACAACCCATTTCATATACGGAGTAATTTCTGTTCGTTTTAAGTTTAAACGAACAGAAATTACAACGAACTGTAGTAAGGAGCGACCTGGCTCAATAGTAACGAAACTCTAAAAAATAGAATTTTAATACCAATAGTTACATCAAAAGGATTGCATTTTAATGCTAATTTTAAATATATAAGTTTCATCGAGATTAGTGTTACCCATCAAAAGTTACAAGCCTGAGAAAATGTTCTTAATTATAAAAAATAGGGGGAAACACCCACTAAAAATTATAAAATCTTAACGAAAATCAAACCATCGGGATCAGCGTATTAGAGAACCCTTTTGTAGAAGTTTCAAGCTCCTATCTGCAAAAATGTGGTTATTTCGCATTTTTTGCCAGAAGACAGATCACAGATGCGTGTTTATTTATTTTTTGTTTTTTTTTCCAGGGGTGATCGTATCGGCTCAGTGGTCCTAGAATGTCATGATAGGGCTCATTCTAACTGAAAGTAAAAGTTCTAGTGTCCTTTTTAAGTGACAAAAAAACTGGAGGGCACTTAGGCCCCCTCCCACGCTCATTTTCCCCCCAAAGTCATTCGATCAAAATTCTGAGATATCCATTTTGTTCAACATAGTCGAAAAACCTAATAGCCATGTCTTTGGGGACGACTTACTCCCTTACACTCCCCGTGGAAGGGGCTGCAAGTTACAAACTTGACCTGTCTTTACATATAGTAAAGGTTATTGGGAAGTGTACAGACGTTTTCAGGGGGATTTTTTCGTTTGGGGGGGAGAAGTTGAGGGGGAAGGGTACGTGGGAAGACCTTTCCATGGAGGAGTTTGTCATGGGGGAAGAGAATTTCAATGAAGGGGCGCAGAATTTTCTAGCATTATTTAAAAACAAAACAATGAAAAAATAAATATGAAAAGTTTTTTTCAAGTGAAAGTAAGAAGCATCATTAAAACTTAAAACGAACAGAAATTATTAGGCATATGAGGGGTTTACCTCCTGGTAATACCTCGCTCTTTACTCTAAAGTATTTTTAGTAATTTCAACTATTTAATCTACGGCCTTTGTGATTCAGGGGTCATTCTTAAGGAAGTGGGACAAAATTTAAGCTGTAGTGTAAAGAGCGAGGTATTGACGAGGTTTAACCGAGTTTAACTTATACAAGGGAAGAGTTTTTGGGGTGTATAACACAGAGAAATATAATTTGTCTGTTTTTTAACTTCCAGAACTCTACTGTCATTAATTATAATCAATCATTTGCTCTTACTTAGTCTTCAGCACACCATCTACAACTGTGTTTTTCAATGGACGATTTTATGGGGAAGGGCTACCCCCTCATATGCGCAATAAAAACATACGAATATAGAAGTTCTCTACGTAAGTTAATTCGTAAGTTACCTATATTTTTTACTAGTGAAAATGTTCGTAAAAAATTAAAAGTTCTTGTTGCCTTTTTAAGTAACCAAAAAATCGGAGAGTAACTAGGCTTCCTCTCCCACTCCTTTTTTCTCAAAATCTTCCGATTAAAACTATGAGAAAGCCATTTAGCCAAAAAAAAAATTAATATACAAATTTCGTTTTAATTATTTATGTGCGGAGAGCCAAGATCAAAACATGCATTAATTCAAAAACGTCCAGAAATTAAAAAGAAAAAACAAGTTTTTTTAACTAAAAGTAAGGAGCGATATCAAAACTTAAAACGAACAGAAATTACTCCGTATATGAAAGGGGCTTTTCCTCCTCAACGCCCCGCTCTTTACGCTAAAGTTTTTTACTGTTTCAAAAAGTGGAGTTAAGAGAAAGAGTCAAACTTAAACGCAATGAGCGGGGCGTTGAGGAGGAAAAGCCCCCTTCATATATGGAGTAATTTCTGTTCGTTTTAAGTTTTAATGTCGCTCCTTACTTTCAGTTAAAAAACTAGTTTTTTTTTATTTAATGTAAAATCAGGAATCAATAAAGCAACACCTTTGTTACCACACTGCTTATTTCATGTTTGGGATCTTAATTCAAGATCACCGTGTTGCCTAAGGTATAGCAGCATATTGGAAGGATAATCTAGGCCTTGTTATTTATTTACATTTATAGGATATAAATTAGATACAAGTTAAAGAAATATACCATTTGATTCGCAAAATTAGTTTTTTTTTTTCAAACATAGTAGGCCTAATCCCTGCTGTTGCTAGACTAACATATGCATACCTGTTATTTCGTATATTAGGGGGGTTGTCCTCTCTTCAAAACCTCACTTTTCACCGACTTCATGCTCAAGTTCATTATTACTTCTAAAACAGTTTTCTATTGTAATTAAACGACCTTTGTGTTTCTGGAGTAACTGTTAAAGGATTGGGACAAAAAGTCACATTTCAGCGTAAAAAGGAGGTGCTGAGAAGGGGGCAACCTCCCAAATATACAAAATAATTTCTGTTCGTTTTGAGTTTTAATGTTGCTCATAACTTTCAGTTGAAAAAACTTGTTTTTTTATTATTTAGTTTCTGACCTTTTTTTAATAGTGCCTTGAAATCACCCTTCCCTCCATGGAGAATTCTTTCCCCCACAGAATATTCCTCAAAGTAATGTTCTTCTCACGCAAAATACCCCTACGTTGAGAATACTACCCAAACAATTCTATTCTCGCTGAAAATTCTCTATGGAGATTTCTCACGGACGTTGTCAAATCAAATCGGAAATCCTCCTCCTTGAAAGTTTTTCCCGGGAAATACCACCACCCTCGGTACATTACTTACTTCAACATTCATGGCAGGTTTTCTCTGATTCTCAACAAGGCAGGTCTTCCTCATTTTCCTGAAGAAAAAAGAAGAAGAATCGGTTTCTGAACTAGTAACCTATTGGTTTGTCGTCAAATGCTTTACCAGGAGGCTATGAGCTATGCTAACAATTACGAATATTGTAAGTGGACAAATATCGGCAAATTTTTCAACTTATTCCCGGGAAATACCACCACCCCCGGTACATTACTTACTTCAACATTCAAGGCAGGTTTTCTCTGATTCTCAACAAGGCAGGTCTTCCTCATTTTCCTGAAGAAAAAAGAAGAAGAATCGGTTTCTGAACTAGTAACCTATTGGTTTGTCGTCAAATGCTTTACCAGGAGGCTATGAGCTATGCTAACAATTACGAATATTGTAAGTGGACAAATATCGGCAAATTTCTCAACTTAAAGGTCTTTCTCTAGGGGATGTGGAGGGTTATGCTATCAGCAAATGCATATTTATTGGACCAAACAGCTATTCTGAACAAAATGGCAATCTCGAAATTTTGATCGGACGACATTGGGGGAGGTGGGACCGGGGCTGGCTGCTCCCAATCTTTTTGGTCACTTAAAAAGGGCACTAGAACTTTTAATTATAGTCCGAATCAGCTGTCTGCCAATCTTCAAGAACAATTGGTTCAATAGTGTTCCCCTTATATCACAATAGGGTCACATCACCACCAAAAGCTACTGCCGATCTTCTAGGACCATTACTTCGATGAAATCATCCCTGGGAAAAAAAGGAAAACAAGGACAGTGATCCACGAAATACCAAATTCCATATTTTTGTAGATAGCAGTTTGAAACCACTACAGTAGGGTCCTCTCCTACGCTGAATCTTATGGTGTCCTTTCATAAGGATTCCTTGACTTTTAGGGGGTGTTTCCCCCCATTTCAAAAATATGACAGATTTTCCCAGGCTCGTATCTTTTGATGGGTAACATTAAACTTAAAGAATCTTATATATTTTAATCAGCATAACAAGCTAATTCTTTTGATGTATCTATTAATATAAAAATCCAAATTTTTAGAGATTCGGTGATTATTGTGCCGCGTTGTTCATTACGGCAGTTCGTTACCAGGAACTGTTTATACTACTACTAATGATCAACAATCTCTCAAAAGAGCGAAACTCCCTATTGCAGAAACCAGTAACGTCATAAGTGCTGCAAGTTAACAACAGTAATCACCAAAAAGAGTAAACTCCTCGACAGCAGCTACAGACTGTTAAGCGTCCATAGCTGAAGCTCTGTACAATGTAAGTAATATTCAATGTTTATCAATATAATCATGGCTTATCAAAATCTAACACGTTAAAGGATGTGATAGAGTAACATTTTTCATAAAAGATTCTTCTTTGTGTACATTCAATCACCAAACTTTTTAAGTCTTATTTCCAGGTTAGGTTTGCCTGTGTTATATATTTTTCTTTATTATATGTGTTAAAGATTTACCACATACTAATATCTTTTTACCAAAAGGGTGGGCATATATACTTGCCAGCTGAGCAATTCCTCTTTTTGGTGATTCAATTGGCTAGCTTTTATAAAATTCTTTTTCCAGGTTACTTCATCGTGTTTTGTTCAACATAATTACATGTCAAACAGACATTGGAAATCTAAAATTTAGTCCATCTTTGCCTAAGATTAAACAAAACAAGTTTTTCAACTGAAAGCAAGGAGCAATATTAAAACTTAAAACGAACAAACATTATTAGGTATATGAAGGGGTTGCTCCTCCACAACACGTCGCTCTTTACGCTAAAGGTTTCTAGTACTTAAAAAAAGCTTCTTATTTTTCTGTTTAAACGAACATTGTGTTTCAGGATTCCTTCTTAAAAGATTGGGATAGAATTCAAACTTTAGCATAAAGAGCGAGGTGTTGTGGGGGAGTAACCCCCTCATATAAGTAATAATTTCTATTCGTTTTAAGTTTTAATGTTGCTCCTTACTTTCAGTTGAAAAAAACCTATTGTTTATATAATTTCTGATCGTTTTTTAATAATGCCAACAAATCTACCAGCTCCTCCACGAAAAAATCCCTCCTCCTCAAGGATTTATTCTCTATACAATTCAATCCTGATGAAAATTTACCCCGGGCAATTATTCTGAACATCTCCACGCGTAAAATTGAGAGTGAAAGGAGAGAGCAAGACATAGGAAGAATTTTGTATGGTAATTCTGACTAATTCCCCGGCGTAAAATTTCTCCTGAAAGATTCAACCCCTAGAAACTTCCCTCCCATTGAAAATTATCCCCGCGGAAAATAGTACCAGGAGACCCCCCCCCCAAAAAAAAAATGTGTGCATACTGGCTATCAAAATTTCGATCGGACCATTTTGAGAAAAAAGGGGCGCGGGAGGAGGCCTAGTTACCCTCCATTTTTTGGTCGATTAAAGACAGCATTAGCCCTCTCACGATGCTCTAGGACCATTGGGTTGATAGGATCACCACTAGGAAAAAAAAAAAAGAAATAAACATGCATTAGTGATCTTTCCTCTTGCAGAAAATACAAAATTTCACATTTTTTCAGACAGGTGCTTGAAACTTCTACAATAAGGTTATCTGATACACTGAATCTGATGGTGTGATTTTCGTTAAGATTCTATGACTTTTAGGGGATATTTTCCTCCTCTTTAAAAAAGCAGACAAATTTTCTCAGGCTCGTTACCTTTGATAGAAAAGATTAAATTTATTAAAACTTATATATTTGAAACCGGCATAAAACCTCGATTATTTTGATATACCTATTGGTATCGAAATTCCGTTTTTTTAGGGTTTCGGTTGCTATTGAGCCGGGTCACTCCTTACTTACAGAACGAACTGTTTGAAACAGACAAAAATCTTGCTGTCAGGAAAAGGGGCGAAAAAAGACCTATATGATAGGCTACGAGTAAGGAAATTGAAAAATAATGATTTATACATGGAATCACGGAATTTTTTGAACGGTTCAGCCTATTCTCAGGCCAGTAAAAGTATTAAAAAAAAGTGAGAAGTTCTGTCAGGAAAACACACACATTTCTGAAAACTCACCAAGACCTAGCCCCCCTTTTCCCGGAAATATTTTTAGACATTAATAGGGTATATATTGGTTCTTGTCAAAACCATGCACGACATGGTACCAAAGAGATGGGAGCCGGCGTCCTACTGGAAAACCCCCTTGCAAAAAATCCCTCACCAGAGAATTTCCCCCGGGGAAAATTCCCTTGGGATAATTTCCCCCATGAAAAATTTCCTCACACGTAAAATTAAGCACCCACAGAGAAAGTTCGAAATAGATACCTCAGAATGTCGGTCAGATGTCTTAAGGGGTCACAAAAGGATTAGATATCAAAAACAGTTTTAGGACAGGGGCTGGTTGGTTCCCAACCACTCTCGGTTTACAAAAAAAAGAACGACTAGAACTCTCGTTTTCCAATCCAAAAGGGCATTCTCCAAAGTTTATACAGCGACGAGGGGGAGGTTGTGGATGAGGAATGGGCAGCCCCCCTTCTATAGAGAACAAATCTTGCTAATTTTGGGGGTTAATATTCCTCTTCACTTTCATAATAACAGTATAGACCAGAAATGTTCCAAGAAATCAAGTGGAATTAAATATCGATTTCTACCTCCAAGCACCCCCCCCCCAACTAAGAACTAGCTGTGTATTCACCTGAATACTCAATGAGAGTTAAGATGTTTTGGCATTAAAATGTACCCTTTGAGGCATCTATCCCATCCCTAACAACAGAGAAAAGAACGAGGGTGGGGGATGAGTGCCTCGAACACTTTTGAACCTTAAAAATGGCACTGTAACTTTAGATTTTCAGTTGAATGAGCCCCCTTCAAACTTTATGCGACAACCCTTCCCATAAAAAACCTTATATCTTAACAATGAGCAACTTGCACGGCTTACAGCTCTTGCCCAAAGGCATGTTTATTTGAATTTTGGACTATTTTGAACAAAATAACTATCTCTAATTTTGATCCGATATATTTTTTGAAAAAACAGTGAGAGGGCTTGTTGCCCTCTAATCACTTTTCCCTATTGAAAGAGGCACTAGAACTTTTAATTTGGAATTGAATAAGACCCCTCCAAACGACCCTCCCTTCCGACGAAGTTCCTCTGGGAAAAAAAATAATAACACATTGAACCCTTATGCCTTTTTACTATGGTCAACGCTACAGCATTGCCTCTGACTTAAACAGGTGAGTATAGTTTTCAATTTCCGTTCCAATGAACATCCAAAATTATCCTGGGAAAAAATGCGGGAGAATTTTCCGGGGGGATACCTAGACCCCCAAAAGATGGAGCCAAGTTAATAGGCACAAAAACAACATATGAGCCACAAGATAGTCCCAATCACCTGAAAATTTCTCAATGTTTGCATAGTTATATGACTGAATTCCTTCTGAAAACAAATAAAATGGCAACAGTTAGTTTAGATAAGAATTATAGTTACCTAATCCTACGAAATAGGCAGAATAGCCATGGTTACATTTCAAAAGGGTATTAAACTTGATTCCATAAAGAGGACTCTTACGACTGATTAGTTAAAAAGAAAAGTTTTCTGATGTAAGTAAAGAGTGAAGATGAAAGTCGAACAAAGCTATTCTTTAGCCGTTTATACAATGCAAGTCTGCAATATTGGTTCAAAATAAAATAATTTACCTAAATTCGTAGAGTTCTAAAAAGCTAGCGTTAGACTGAAAATCGAGAATCAACGACACAACGACACAATCAGGAGCAAAAAAAAATCCTTAATTACCGCGTAGAGAATAAAGAACTAAGATACTCGTGTAGTATACGTTACTCACTCACATGCTTGATTTACTCGGAACCTGTTTCTTTGACCCTCAATTCGAATAAAATATCACAAAATATGATGAAAATATATTACTTTAGAAACAAATTTGTGCTACATATTTGAATATTACGGGGGTGTGGTTGGGGTAAAGTATAGAGGGTCTGCCTGCAATATCTGTTAGGCACATTTATCTACAAATTATGAAGTGCAAATTGTGTTCTAACTACAAGCTGCCCAATAACATTACCACCACCCACCCCACCCCTATTGTGCGAATATATAGCCAGAAATATATATTTCCCATCTATTCTTGTCTTGTCTCACGCTAAGCTGAAAGAGACTAACAAAGAAACCGGTTCGTTCTCGAGTTTTAGACAGCGTAAACTTGATTGAGTGGCGTATAAAACACAAGTATCAAAACAAATTTATAAGGTTCTCAATTCTCAAAGGCTCTCTTTCTCAAGGCTCTTTCATAGGCCATGAAATCACTTAGCGAATTGGCCCAATAGTAAACAAAACTCTGAAAAACGGGATTTTGGTTTACAAAATACTCAAAAAAAAATTTATGGTAAAATTTTTTGTCGTAAAGCTAAAGTGACATATGAGGTAAAACCTATAATGGCCAACAGTTTCCAAAAATTTCTATTTATTTGACATCTTTGTGTGCAAGAATCATGTATTATTTTGTTTTCTTACTATGGTATTTTATGTCAATTATCTAACATTTTTTATTTGTGGTTAAATTCACATTTGTGAAAATTCATTTCCAGCCAAAAAGTTCCAGCCAGCCACAGTTCGTGGTAACGAACTGTAGTAAGGAGCAACCCGGCTCAATAGTAACCGAAACTCTAAAAAACAGAATTTTGATACTAAAAGATACATCAAAAGAATTGGATGTTCATGCTGATTTTAATTATATAAGTTTCATCAAATTTAGTCTTTGTCATCAAAAGTTACGAGCCTGAGAAAATTTGCCTTATTTTGGAAAATAGGGGGAAACACCCCCTAAAAGTCATACAATCTTAACAAAAATCACACCATCGCATTCAGTGTATCAGAGACTTCTAGTGGAAAACTTTGAAGCTCCTATCTACAAAAATGTGGATTTTCGTATTTTTCCCAGAAGACAGATCATGGGTGCGTGTTTATTTGGGTTTTTTTCCCCAGAGGTCATCGTATCGACCAAGTGGTCCTAGAATGTCGCAAGAGGGCTCATTCTAACAGAAATGAAAAGTTCTAGTGCCTTTTTTAAGTGACCGAAAAATTGGAGGGCACTTAGGCCCGCTCCCACGCTCATTTTTTACCCAAAGTCAACGGATCAAAATTTTGAGATAGCCATTTTGTTCAGCATAGTCAAAAACCATAATAACTATGTCTTTGAGGATGACTTACTCCCTCACAGTCCCCGGGGGAGGGGCTGCAAGTTAAAAACTTTGACCATTGTTTACATACAGTAATGGTTATTGGGAAGTGTACAGACGTTTTCACGGGGATTCTTTGGGTTTGGGGGGGGGTTGAGGGGAGGGAGCTACGTGGGAGGATCTTTCCTTGGAGGAATATGTCATGGGAGAAGAAAAATGCAATGAAAAGGCGCAGGGTTATCTAGCATTACCATAAAAAAAAAACAATGAAAAAATAAATATGAAAAAGTTTTTTCAATTGAAAGTAAGGAGTAGCATTAAAACTTAAAACGAAAAGAGATTATTACGCAAATGAGGGGTTCTTCTCCTCCCAAATACCTCGCTCTTTATGCTAAAGTATCTTTAGTAATTTCAACTATTTATTCAACGGCCTTTCTGATTCAGGGGTCATTCTTAAAGAATTGGGACAAAACTTGAGCTTTAGTGTAAAGAGCGAGGTATTAACGAGGGAACAAACCTCCACATATATATAATAAAAATATAAGAATATAGAAGTTTGTTACGTAAGTTAATTCTTAAGTTACGTATATTTTTTACTAATAAAAACGTTCGTTAAAAATTAAAAGTTCTAGTTGCCTTTTTAAGTAACCAAAAAATTGGAGGGCAACTAGGCCTCCTTCCCCACCCCTTATTTCTCAAAATCGTCTGATCAAAACTAAGAGAAAGCCATTTAGCCAAAAAAAAAGAATTAATATGCAAATTTCATTTTAATAATTTACTTGCGGAGAGCCAAAATCAAACATGCATTAATTCAAAAACGTTCAGAAATTAAGTAAAAAAAACTAGTTTTTTTTAACTGAAAGTAAGGAGCGACATTAAAACTTAAAACGAACAGAAATTAAACCGTGTATGAAAGGGGCTGTTCCCTTCTCAACGCCCTGCTCTTTACGCTAAAGTTTTTTGCTGTTTAATAAAGTAGAATCGAGAGAAAGAGTCAAACTTTAGCGTATAGAGCGGGACTATTGTTGTTCTACAAAACTTTTAGTCTACACATAGTTTTTGTTATTTTAAGTCACACAGAGTTACGACAGCCTTTAGCGCCAAAAACGTGACCTGGTACCATTAGGAGTCAGTTTGGGAGTATTTTCATACAGTGAATTGCACATCACGCAAATTATGAAATAGAACTTGAGAATTTGAGGGTTAGTTTACAACTTGGTACTAGGTGAATGGGATAGCCCATAAGAAATATTGTATCATTTGAACACCTGATGTGGAGGATATTTCACAGTCCAATAGGTAAAGGTCGGTTGTACACAGAAGACAAATCACCATCCCTTAAATAGAAATTAGATTCACCGTCCGGTACTTTTGTATTATATGGTACACATTCGAGAAGTGAGGTTAGGTTAATCCTAATGAAATACACAAAAATATGATGAAAATACAATACTTAAGTTCAAAATTATTGTGAGAGAATTATAAAATTCATAAAAAGAATTATGATAGGGCGGCTATGTCAGCATATAGACATATGACATATGTCATATGTCAGCTTTCCGTAAAAAATCTGGATTTTTTTTAAAACTTTGAGTGACTAGTGGCAAGGGCTAACGTCGTTTAATCAAGCTCAAATTCCGGCTATCTCAGTATGTAGAAAGGAAAACCGCTTTTTTTTGGGGGGGGGGGCAAGATGAACAAAATTCCGACATCGATTTTTTGTAGTCACCCTAGTTTACACAGTACAACTGATTTTACAACGGAACAATCAAGAAACAAAAACACAAAACATGCATATAATCAGAACTTTACATGTGTCCATCGGGGAAGGGGGTGGTGCATTTTCAGGTTAAGGACTATTGTGTTCAAAAGGAGCGTAAAATAGAGAATATAATGATACCTTTTTAATTTTCATAAAAAAAAAGTTTTTTCAGGTAAGCAAACATCAAAGTTGAAACTTAAACGAGCACCGGTTTTTTAAATTACTAAAAATTATAGTTTTTTTTCCAATTACTGGGGGGCTGCCTGCTAACTCTGCTAATTTATAGTAGCCTATTGATGAGTAGACGATTTATGAAATTTATTAATGGGGCTGGGAGGGAGAGTATAATTGTAAACGTCCAGTTAAGGGTGTTACACTCGGACCATAAGTATTGAAATGGTACCCTTTTTATACTCCCAAGCTTTTAGCTTTTAAATATTAAGCATCTCTACGATGTTCGGGTAGGCCGCTAGCCCTTAGTTTTCCACATGAGACATGGTACTAAGTCATTTTTAGTGCCCTGTTACACTTGAAGATGGTGAAGTTTACAAATAGAACTTAGATGTTTCTATTGTTTGGTAAATGACGACTTATACTTATTGACGACATGACTGCCTGTCCATGGATTATTCTTTATGGTTGATTGTGTATGGCTATGCTGTTTGACCTATGTGATTGTATGGATGAGTAGGATTAAGGCCTCATTCAAATACTGGTCTATATTAATCACTAATTTAGGAAAACAGTCTTCCTTTTCTCTCTCTTTTTTTTTTTTTTTTTTTTTTTATGTGTTTGTGCTGTCTCATTGGTGATTTCTCTTTTCATAATATGAGAATTAGATTTTAAATAAGCCATTAAACATCACTCTATGATGCTCTGGTAACCGGATAACCCTGGTAGAAGAAAAAAAGATAGCACATCAGTGCTATACAAGTAAAAAAGTGAATCCTTGTTGTTCAAGGTGGATAACTGTAATTATCCTACACAATGTTTTCGACCATCCTGATTCCAATGGTGCCACCTTTATTTCCATCCGACGTTTTTTTTCGAGGGGTTTCGGACTCTTTTTCGAAATCAATATACAAAAGATGGTAATTAACTTTTACTTTTGAGATTAACTGAAATAATGGTTACCATTCTTGAATCAGTCAAATGGCAATTTTTTCTCTTTAGTTATTTTTTTTTCAAAATGTGTTTCAGTTTTTGGTAACTATGCGCTGTGATTGGCTCTTCAATAGGTTGCACCTACTGCAGCTGCAACACTGATTATGGTTGTTTCGGGTTGAAAAGAAAACATATTAAGAAAACAATTCTTACTTCATAATATGCAGAAAAATTGCAGTTTTGAAAGCGCTGTCACTATATTTTACCCCAATCCCCGGTAAATATTTCGCAGTTTATATAATTGACTTACCAATAAGGTGAACATGCTGAGAACAAAGGTCAAAGTTTGACACCAATGTTTTTACCCTTTTTATACCCCATATTTTGGTCATTTTTAAGAGCTCAAAAAGCACTTAAATTTGAATTTGCGATAGAAGTAATTATTATATTCGTAAAGAACATACAAAAAGGCATCGAATGGTATGTTCACTTTATTGGTAAGTCAGTTATATGAGCTGCGAAACATTTACCCAATCCCCTTCCCTAATGAACAAATATATAGGCTAGTCCAAATTATATATTTCTCATGTGTTTTCAGTTTCTTGATTTCTTAAGCATCGATTCTTGTTGCCACAAAGATTGAAACAAGAGTGACGCATGGGAAATATATAACTTGGGCCATTTATTTGCAAATTGGAGGGGTAAAGTACAGTGGAAGCGCATTATAACTATAATTTCTGCATATTAAGAAGTAAAAATTGTTTTCTTAACATGTTTCCTTCTCAATAACCCCAATTCTTGACCTTTGCCGCGCTTCATTTTAGTTTCTAATATCTTTCTAGATGAATATCTGGGATTATCAGAAGTAGGGGGGGGCAGCATAGTCAGAAAAGCAACCTTGATATTTGGAAATAGCATAAAATAAATTTGTTTAGCATGTTTCCTTCAGAAGACGCCAGCTACTTTACATTAACCTCAAATATTCCCACTGTTACCAAAATAGATTTATAAATCTTTAAGACCTTATCAATCACGACTCGGGAAAAGTCTAAGCCTAAAAACACTTTTTGCTCTTTCATTGTCCCTAGTTTTAGCAATAAATCTAAGCCTTGATCGTGTTACTTCATTAGTTAACTAATAAGTAGATTTTGCCGGTTTTTTTTTAATTCTTAACTTTGAACGTTTTGTTTAACAAACGGATTCTTAGTTAATTGAAAAGTTGACTATGAAATTATTAGGCTATTAAGAATTTTTCGTTGTTAGATCTTTACCAAGAATTCCTGGCCGAAAACTCTAAATCGGCAGCTCATGCTAGCCTCTAAGGTAAAAGGCTTGGCTTTTGTAAAATATGATGATTCACTCAGGATTACACAGATTAAATAACGTGGCTGTTTATTAACAGCGCTCACTCAGGGGCTGTAATTTTAATGTGGAGTTTACTTTTTTTCTTGTAAAATGAAACAAGTTGTGGAAGATTTTCGCAAAAGGTTTGATTTCTTGTTAGCCAAGACGATTTTGGACATCTCCATTATTTTGACTGTTTCAGACCTCCCCTTCCTAAGCCTGATGGTCTGTTCCTAATTTCTTGTATGGCTTATGTTATTGCAACTTCGAATTTTCTGCCAAATTTTCCCTTCCATTTCCCAAAAGCCCAGTAAAGTTTCTTAGTTCACTTTTTTTTGCAAATAAAACCCTAAAGGTGAGGACAGTAGACTTGTTGGTTAAGTAAGTTCTGTTAAATTGAACGCAACTCTATTTTTTCAACGTTTCGCTTCAATCACACCAAGATTTTGAGAGGTCAATGACCTTTAGGGTAAAGGAGGAAAGGGTAGATAGGCCAGTAACAGTTTCATGCCTCATGAACTGAGGGGTGGGGCAAGACACACGAAAAATTACGAAAATTTTTTAGTCAATTAAGTACATTAATAGTAGTGCACAAATATTAAATAAAAGGAAATTGATGTGAGAAAAACTGGAGGGCAGCTCCCCCCCCCCCTACGTGGGCTTGGAACCGCCACTGGGATAGGGTACTTCAGGATACCTTGCCAGAGGATTTGGATCCACTTTCGAGATTTTCCTTCACCAAACTAACTTTTTAAAAGCCCCTCACCTTGAATTTTTTCAACCAAAAACAAATACATACACGAAAAACATCCTTGAAAGAATTCCTGCCTTTTCTCGCGGATTAATTTTTACATTCAGCTTTGCCTGATCCATTATTGATAGCAAATTAGCCAAGAACCACTTTTTCTAATAAGAGCCTTTACACTGAATTCACGTAAATTTGTCTCAACCATATAATGATGTCAGTCTTGCAGGAGCAGAGACTATACTGAAAAATCATTGTTCCCATGTGTTTGTTAGAATGGTTTATGTTCTGCGCAAGCGCGTCTTCAATTAAAGTAGTATTATGTAACGTTAAAAATATTTTATTATTATTTATCATGTAATAAAAACGGGATTTGATTCTTTTTCTTGGAAAAAAAATGATGAGAAAATAAATAGAACAAAGTTTTTTTTCAACTGGAAGTAAGGAGCAGCATTAAAACGTAAAACAAACAAAAATATTTTGGATATAAGGGAGTTCGTCTCCTCCACGCTAAAGTATTTTTTCGTGCTCTTTACGCTAAAGTATTTTTAGTAATTTCAACTATTTATTCTATGGCCTTTGTGATTCAGGGGTCATTCTTAAAGAATTGGGATGAAATTCAAGCTTTAGCGTAAAGAGCAAGGTATTTACGAGGGGGCGAACCCCCTCATATACGTAATGAAAATATACAAATACAGAAGTTAGTTACGTTAATTAATTTGTAAGTTACGTACATTTATTACTAATTAAAACGTTATCGGGATGAAACTCGGTGGGAAAAAAAGGCACAAGTCCTAGACAAATGATTGACATAACCGGGGTGAATCCGCTCTCTTTAGGGTAGTTGGGGGGGGGGGCTCAATTCTGAAAATTAGAAAAAAATGAGGTATTTTTAACTTACGAACGGGTGATCGGATTTCATTGAAATTTGATATTTAGAAGGATATCGTGTCTCAAAGCTCTTATTTTAAATCCTGACCGGATCTGGTGACACTGGGGGGAGTTTGGGGGACCTAAAATCATGGAAAACGCTTAGATTGGAAGGATTGGGATGAAACTTGGGGGGGGAATAAGCAGAAGTCTTAGATACTTAAGTTTCATAATTGGAACGGATCTGCTCTGTTTGGGGGGGGGGGGGGTAATTCTGAAAAATTAGAAAAAATGACATATTTTTAACTTACGAAGGAATGATTGGATCTTCATGAAACTCCATATTTAGAAGGACATCGTAACTCAGATCTCTTATTTTAAATCTCAACCGGATCCAGCGTCATTCGGGGGGCAGTGGGGAGGAACGGAAATCTTAGAAAATACTTAAAGCGGAGAGATCAGGATGAAACTGGATGGGAAGAATAAAAACTGTCTAAGATACGTGACTGACATAACCGGACCGGATCTGCTCTCTTTGGTTGAGTTGAGGGGGGGTAATTAGGAAAAATAAAGGTATTTGTAACTTACGAAAGGGTGACCAGATCCGATCTTAATAAAATTTGATATTTAGAAGGAGCTTGTGCTTTAAAGCTCTAATTTTAAATTCCGATCAGATCCAGTGATATTGGGGGGAGTTGGAGGGGGAAACCGGAATTCTTGGAAAACGTGAAAATTGGGGTATTTTTATCTGACGAATAGGTGATCGGATCTTAATGAAATTTGATATTTAGAAGGAATTCATGTCTCAGAGCTCTTATTTCAAATCCCGACCAGATCTGTTGACATTGGGGGGAGTTGGAGTGGAAAATCTTGGAAAACGCTTGGAGTGGAGGAATCGAGAAGAAGCTTGGTGGAAAGAATAAGCAAATGTCCTTGATACGTGATTGTCTTAACCGTACTGGATTCACTCTCTTTGGGGAGTTAGGGGAGGGGGTGCAGTGATTGGCGAATTTGGTGCTTCTGGACGTGCTAGGACGATGAAAATTGGTAGGCGTGTCAGGGTTCTGCACAAATTGACTTGATAAAGTCGTTTTCCCAGATTCAACCATCTGGGGGGATAAAGGGAGAGAAAACATTAGAAAAAATGAGGTATTTATAACTTACAAGTGGGTGATCGGACCTTAATGACTTTTGATATATAGACGGACATCGTGACTCAGAGCTCTTATTTTAAATCCTGACCGGCATTAAGCCTCTGATTTTCCTTTTAAATCATTCGATTGATTCTTAGAATTTTGTTAGAGCTCAGACTATATGAGCTCTTGGCTTTTAGCTCTTCTAGCCTCATCAAAGTTCCATATGAGCTCTTAGCTCTTGTTTTATTTAATTCCTGACCATTTTCAAATTAATGCATGTTTTAATTTTGGCTCACCGCTTATGAATGTTTAAAACGGAATTTGCATGTTAATATTTTTTTGGCTAAATGGCTTTCTCATAGTTTTGATCGGACGATTTTGAAAAAAAGGGTGGGGGAGGAAGCCTAGTTACCCACTGATTTTTGGTTACTTAAAAATTCAACTAGAACTTTTCATTTTTTTACGAACGTTTTTATTAGTAATAAATATACGTAACTTACGAATTATCTAACGTAACGAACTTTAATATTTGTATATTTTAATTACGTATATGAGGGGGTTCGCCCCCTCGTCAATACCTCACTCTTTACGCTAAAGCTTGAATTCCATCCCAATTCTTTAAGAATGACCCCTGAATCACAAAGGCCATAGAATAAATAGTTCAAATTACTAAAAATACTTTAGCGTAAAGAGCAAGATATTGTGGAAGAGACGAACCCCCTTATATGCAAAATACTTTTTGTTCGTTTTACATTTTAATGCTGCTCCTTACTTCCAGTTGAAATAAATTTTTATTTATTTATTTTCGCATTGTTTTTTTAATAATGTTAGAAAATTTTGCGCCCACTTCATGGAAATTTTCTTCCCTCGTGAAAATTTCCTCCATGGAAAGATCCTCCCACGTAGCCTAACCCCTCCTCCGAGCCACCCCACCCCAACGCGAATAAGTCCCCCTAAAAACGGCTGTACACTTAGCAATAACCATTACTATATGTAAATAATGATCAAAGTTTTTAACTTGCAGCCCCTCACTCGGGGACTGTGGGGGATTATGTCGTCCCCAAAGACATAGCTATTAGGTTTTTCGACTATGCTGGACAAAATGGCTATCTCAAAGTGTTGATCTGGTGACTTCGGGAAAAGAATGAGCGTGAGAGGGATTCTAGGACCACTGGTTTGATACGATCACCCCTAGGAAAAGAACAAAAACAAAAAAAAAAGAAAACAAATAAACCAGGGCTTCCACTATGTCGGATTTTCAGACCTCTTGTCAGACAAAAAAAAATGTGTCAGATGTCGGAATTTTATCGGATTTTTAGTATAAAATATATTTGTCGGATTTTTAATTGTTCTATTTTTTTTTTTTTTTACTGGAGAAGGATTTTCAAACTAGGGAAATGGGCGGACAGCTCTCTTAGTGATTAAATATATCTATATATATAAAAATAAGTTGTCTGTCTGTCTGTGGATGGATCAGGTGACGTCACCTGAAAAAACTGGATCAGGTGACGTCAAAACTGAAAAAACTAAAAAAAGGCAAAAACTACAAAAAAACTAAAAACTAATAAAAAAAATAAAAAAGCTAAAAAACTAAAAAAACTAAAAAAAGGCAAAAACTACAAAAAAAACTAAAACTAATAAAAAAAATAAAAAAGCTAAAAAACTAAAAAAACTAAAAAAACTAAAAAAAGGTAAAAAACTAAAAAAACTAAAAACTAAAAAACTAAAAAAAAAGGAAAAAACTGAAAAATAAGCTAAAATAAAGGTAAAAACCAATAAAAAACTAAAAAAAAACCGAAAAAACTAAAAAAAGGCAAAAACTACAAAAAAAACTAAAAACTAATAAAAAAAGTAAAAAAGCTAAAAAACTAAAAAAACTAAAAAAACTAAAAAAAGGTAAAAAACTAAACAAAATAAAAAATTAAAAAAAACTAAAAAAAAGGAAAAAACTGAAAAATAAGCTAAAATAAAGGTAAAAACCAATAAAAAACTAAAAAGAAAAAAAGGAAAAAACTAAAAAAAATTTTCATCTAAAAAACTAAAAAAAACTAAAAAAGGTAAAAACTAAAAGAACTAAAAAAGAAAAAAATAAATGACGAAACTCAAAGAGAAAGCGACCAGGACAAAAGGAATGTTCGATTAGCAATCAACAAAGCACCGGGACACAGGGAGTATAAATGACGACCAGGACATAAGTAAAAAAAAAAAACTATCTATATATATAAAAATAAGTTGTCTGTGGATCTGTGGATCGTGGATCAGGTGACGTCACCTGAAAAAACTGGATCAGGTGACGTCAAAACTGAAAAAACTAAAAAAAGGCAAAAACTACAAAAAAACTAAAAACTAATAAAAAAAATAAAAAAGCTAAAAAACTAAAAAAACTAAAAAAAGGCAAAAACTACAAAAAAAACTAAAAACTAATAAAAAAGCTAAAAAACTAAAAAAACTAAAAAAAAGGCAAAAACTACAAAAAAACTAAAAACTAATAAAAAAAATAAAAAAGCTAAAAAACTAAAAAAACTAAAAAAACTAAAAAAAGGTAAAAAACTAAAAAAACTAAAAACTAAAAAAAACTAAAAAAAAGGAAAAAACTGAAAAATAAGCTAAAATAAAGGTAAAAGCCAATAAAAAACTACAAAAAAAAAACTGAAAAAACTAAAAAAAGGCAAAAACTACAAAAAAACTAAAAACTAATAAAAAAAGTAAAAAAGCTAAAAAACTAAAAAAACTAAAAAAACTAAAAAAACTAAAAAAAGGTAAAAAACTAAAAAAAATAAAAAATAAAAAAAAACTAAAAAAAAAGGAAAAAACTGAAAAATAAGCTAACATAAAGGTAAAAACCAATAAAAAACTAAAAAGAAAAAAAGGAAAAAACTAAAAAAAATTTTCATCTAAAAAACTAAAAAAAACTAAAAAAGGTAAAAACTAAAAGAACTAAAAAAGAAAAAAAATAAATGACGACACTCAAAGAGAAAGCGACCAGGACAAAAGGAATGTTCGATTAGCAATCAACAAAGCACCGGGACACAGGGAGTATAAATGACGACCAGGACATAAGTAAAAAAAAAAATTAACAAAACTAAAAAGAAGGTAAAAACTACAAAAAAACTAAAAAGAAAAAAAAAACTAAAAACTAATAAAAAAACTAAAAAATCTAAAAATCTAAATAAACTAAAAAAGAAAAAAAAAGGAAAAAAATAAAGGAGAAAAACAAAACTAAAAAACGAATGTATATACAGACCGGTACACCGGGATACAAATGACGACCGGGACACAGGGAATATAAATGACGACCGGGACACAGGGACACAACTACAACGGGGACACCGGGAGAAACAGGGGGATATAAATGACGACCGGGACAAAAAAACTAAAAAGAAAAAAAAAACTAAAAACTAATAAAAAACTAAAAAATCTAAAAATCTAAATAAGCTAAAAAAGAAAAAAAAAGGAAAAAAATAAAGGAGAAAAACAAAACTAAAAAACGAATGTATATACAGACCGGGACACCGGGATACAAATGACGACCGGGACACAGGGAATATAAATGACGACCGGGACACAGGGACACAACTACAACGGGGACACCGGGGGAAACAGGGGGATGTAAATGACGACCGGGACACCGGGACAGGGAATGGTCGATTAGCAATCACCATCAACAAAGCTCAAGGGCAATCATTAGAATCATGAGGTATAGATCTGAATACAGATTGTTTTCCCATGGACCATTATATTTTGCATGTTCAAGAGTCGGTAAACCTGACAATCTATTTATATGCAAAGACAATGGGACAGCAAAGAATGTTGTATATTCGCAAGTTTTACGTAGTTAAAACCATATATCTATCTATCTATCTATCTATATAAAAATAAGTTGTCTGTCTGTCTGTGGATGTGTGGATCAGGTGACGTCATGTTTGTTCGCATATGACGTCTGAATTATTTCACACTAATACAAAAGAAGAAAAAAACTAAAAAAGGTAAAAACTACAAAAAAAACTAAAAAGAAAAAAAAACTAAAAAAGCTAAAAAACTAAAAAAAAACTAAAAAAAGGTAAAAATCTAATAACTAAAAAAAACTGAAAAAAATAAAAAAAAGGCAAAAACTACAAAAAAAATAAAAACTAATAAAAAAACTAAAAAAGCTAAAAAACTAAAAAAACTAAAAAAAACTAAAAAAAGGTAAAAAACTAAAAAAAACTAAAAACTAAAAAAGAAAAAAACTATAAAAAAGGAAAAAACTGAAAAATAAAAGAGAAAAAGAAAACTGAAAAAACTAAAAAAAGGCAAAAACTAAAAAAAAACTAAAAACTAATAAAAAAACTAAAAAAGCTAAAAAACTAAAAAAACTAAAAAAACTAAAAAAAGGTAAAAAAAAACTAAAAACTAAAAAAGAAAAAACTAAAAAAAAGGAAAAAACTGAAAAATAAGAGAAAAAGAAAACTAAAAAAATATTAATAAATATAAAAAATATAAATATAAATATAATATAAATTAGCAATCAACAAAGCACCGAGACACAAATGACGACCGGGACACAGGGAGTATAAATGACGACCAGGACATAAGTAAAAAAAAAACTAAAAAAACTAAAAAAATGGTAAAAACTACAAAAAAAACTAAAAACTAATAAAAAAACTAAAAAATCTAAAAATCTAAATAAACTAAAAAAGAAAAAAAGAAAAAAGGAAAAAAATAAAGGAGAAAAACAAAACTAAAAAACGAATGTATATACAGACCGGGACACCGGGATACAAATGACGACCGGGACACAGGGAATATAAATGACGACCGGGACACAGGGACACAACTACAATGGGGACGCCGGGGGGGACAGGGGGATATAAATGACGACCGGGACACCGGGACACAAGGAATATAAATGACGCCCGGGACACTCAAAGAGAAATCACAGACTGGAACACCGGGACATAAATGACGACCGGGACACAGGGAATATAAATGACGACCGGGACACAGGGACATAACTACAAAGGGGACGCCGGGGTGCACAGGGGGATACATAAATGACGATGGCGACTCAGGGAATGGTCGATTAGCAATCACCATCAACAAAGCTCAAGGGCAATCATTAGAATCATGAGGTATAGATCTGAATACGGATTGTTTTCCCATGGACCATTATATGTTGCATGTTCAAGAGTCAGTAAACCTGACAATCTATTTATATGCACAGACAATGGGACAGCAAAGAATGTTGTATATTCGCAAGTTTTACGTAGTTAAAAACATATATATATATATATATATATATATATATATATATATATATATATATATATATATATATATATATATATATATATATATATATATATATATATATATATATATATATCTATATTCACAGGTGGGACATAGGGACACAACTACAATGGCGCGTAACTAATATGGCGCGTAACGACTTACGCGCACGGGGGGGGGCGCGAAGCGCCCCCACCAACTAGGTGTTGGGGTGGCGCGAAGCGCCACCCCAACAGCTAGTATATATATATATATATATATATATATATATATATATATATATATATGATTCTTTGCGGGCACGCGTAATACTATATTTGGGTGTGATAACTCGGTTGGTAGCAGAATCAAAGACAAATCCCATCTGTGATATATTTCAAGTGCAGCGGTCATTCAATTCATTAAGTTGCTTCTTAAGCTTGCAAACAATTGTCAAAGCAATTCGAAGATCTGTGTCGCAGAGTATACAATCACTTTAGCATAAGCGTCAAATCCGAATTGTAACAGGAGTTTACAGACACCCCAGTCCTGAACATGCTTGCTCCAGGTCAGACATATTGGCTGTCTCTTTGGACCTGCGTTGTGCGACTATTGCATAATTGGGATGCGCTTAGTAGCTATTTTCAGGAAGTAGCAGCTGATGATCTAACTCATGCGAATGACAGGGCATCGCAAGCCTTAAAAAATCCTCTGCTTCAGATTCAACTTGAGTTATACCTCTATGTGCTGGAGTTTTTTTCCAGATTTTAATCTTCTTTCTCCATGTGAAAAACCGATGTTTTACAAAATAAAATTAGAGGTGGAACTTCTGAGATATCTGACCATGAATTTCATGAAGACTAGCTACATTAGGTCAACCTCGCCTTTGAATCTCAACCCTGACAAAGTAAGTGAATACCTTCCAGCTGAATATGTGTTCTTGGGGATGGCAGCTCATGAGTTTCTTCAAACCATGCTGTAAAATCTGAGTACAAAAGCAGATCAAAGTGAAGTGAAAGTCATCTGTGAATGTGCTCGTAAGTTATATGTAGAGGCCGTGAAGCAAATCAAGCAGCGATTCTCGTTGAGGACGAACTGTTTACGTTGTGTGAGATCCTTAACAGTACAAAAGCTTTGGATATAGGGGCAATTCGTCTTCTGCACAAGATTCGACAGAGATATGGTGCACTGTCGAGGGATGGATGAAAGATATTAGAGGAATGGCGGAGTTTACTGCTTTTTAAAAGATTTAAGGCTCCCCCCTCAGTTCCCCCCAGTGTCACCGGAACCCACCGGGATTTAAAATAAGAACTCTGAGACAAGATATCCTTCCAAACTTCAAATTTCATTAAGATCCGATCACTCCTTCGTAAGTTAGAAAAACCTCTTTTTTTCTTATTTTTCAGAATTAACCCCCCCCCTCCCCAAACAGAGCAGATCCGTTTTGGTTATGTCAATAACGTATCTAAGACTTAGGGCAATATATTCTTATTATGTATATGAGGGGGTTTGCCCCCTCGTCAATACTTTGCTCTTTACACTAAAGCTTAAATTTTGTCCCAATTGTTCAAGAATAACCCCTAAATCACAAAGGCCGTAGAATAAACTGTTGAAATTACTAAAAGTACTTTAGCGTAAAGAGCAAGGTATATAGAAAGAAATTAACCCCTCATATGCGTAATAATCTCTTTTTGTTTTAAATTTTAAAGCTGTTTCTTACTTTCAGTTGAAAAACTTTCATATTTATGTTTTCATTGTGTTTCTAAAATAATAATAGATTTGTTCAATTGGCATTAGTTATTTTGATATTGCTATTGCTTTGCTTTTAGAACCGACTGATGTCATTACAAATCAGCCAGGAATTCTACCACTGCCAGGAATTTCACCAGAGCCAGTGCATTATACAGGTAAATAATTCAATTATATGTTTTTACTCTCTTCTAGGCTAGGTATATAGAATGAGAATATGTAGTAGGTATAGGCATATATATATATATATATATATATATATATATATATATATATATATATATATATATATATATATCTATATATATAAAAATAAGTTGTCTGTCTGTGTGTCTGTCTGTGGATCAGGTAACGTCATGTTTCTGTGTTGACTGACGTCATGAAATTAGTTGTCGTCATTTTTGCTTTGACGGTGACGTCATTCAAGATATCTAAGACATATGTTCACGTAGAAATCTATTAATGCTTAAGTTTACAATGACTGATGAACTTACCATGGCAAAAGCCGATGAAGATGCTCAAAGAGTCTATGCCAAAAAACTTGCTGCTGATAGAGAAAGTCAGAAAAGAAAGCGTGCCGAGGAACTACCAGAGCAACGCGAAAGCAGACTTACTGCTAAAAGAGAAAGTGAAAAAAGAAGACGTGCCGAGGAATCAAAAGAACAGCAAGGAAACAGGCTTGAGGCTGATAGAGAAAGAAAGAACAGAAAGCGTGCCGAGGAACTACCAGAGCAACGTGGAAGCAGACTTGCTGCTAAAAGAGAAAGTGAAAAAAGAAGGCGTGCAGAGGAATTACAAGAACGCATTCAGGTACAACCCAGTCGATGATTATAGCTTGAGTAGATGTGTTCAAATCGGGACAATGTCTAAAATTTGTCCCTATTGCAAGGCCTTGAAACTCAATGGTGAAACAATGGGAATGTGTTGCGACTCAGGAAAAGTTAAACTTCCTCTATTGGCTGCACCACCAGAGCCATTGAAGACTTTCCTTACTGGAACTACGAACTACAGAATCTAAGCGTTTTTTGTCAAAAATCAGAAAATACAACTCATGTTTCCAAATGACGTCGTTTGGAGCCCAAATCGAAAATCCAGATCAATTTATGTCTACTTTCAAAGTAAAAGGGCAAATTTATCATAGAGCAGGGTCCCTTCTACCATTCTCAGGCGAGAATCATAAATTTTTACAATTGTACTTCATCAGTGATAGAAATTCTGAATTGAATGCACGTTGCGAAATTTCTCCCAACGTTGAAAGGACAATCGTTTCCCAATTGCAACATCTTTTCCACGAAAATAATAATTTAGTGCGTCTGTTCAAAACAGCCATCGATTTGATGCCTACTGATACGCATAAAATTGTTATTTCCGCTGACAAAACGCCTCCTGGCCAACATGTGCGTAGATACAATGCTCCAACTATCGACGAAGTGGCAATCGTTATGGTCGGTGATCAGTTTTTACCTCGAGATATTATTCTTCATAAGCGAAACGCTCAGTTGTTAAGAATTGCTGAAACTCATCGATGCTACGATGCCCTACAATATCCTATCATTTTTTGGGATGGAGCCGACGGCTATCACTTTAATATTAAATTGATGAATCCAGCCACTAACAAAGAAATGAATAAGAAATGCAGTGCAATGCATTATTATTCCTATAGACTAATGATTCGGCAGGATGAAGAAAAATATATTTTAAAATGCCGTGAATTGTTTCACTAATTCGTCGTTGATATGTGTGCTAAAATTGAATCAGAACGTTTACTATATATCTGCCTGAATCAGACCAAGCTCCGTTCTGAACAATACATTCATTTGCGAGATGCAGTTATAAATGACGGTAATACCACAAACGTTGGAAGATTAACAATTTTACCTTCGTCATATGCTGGCAGTCCCAGTCATATGCATGAATATGCTCAAGATGCTATTGCCTATGTTCGTCTCTATGGTCGTCCAGATTTATTTATTACATTCACATGTAATCAATCTTGGGACGAGATACTACAGCTTTTACTTCAAGGACAATCGGCGGTTCATAGGCATGACATTACGGCCCGTGTCTTCCGGCAAAAGTTGAAATCACTGATAAAGTACATTGTAAAACTTGAAGTGTTTGGGTCAGTGCGATGCTGGATGTACTCAGTAGAATGGCAAAAACGAGGTTTGCCACACGCACATATACTAATCTGGCTACATAAAAAAATTACTTCGAACGAAATTGATGATGTGATTTCCGCTGAAATACCTGATAAAAATGTCGATAAGGGGTTACATGATATTATTGTAAAAAATATGATACATGGACCTTGCGGTGCACTGAACGAAAATTCACCATGCATGGCCAAAGGAAGGTGCACAAAGCAATATACTCGACTTTTAGTATCAAACACAATTACTGGCAATGATGGTTACACACAATATAGAAGAAGATCTACTGAAGATGGCGGTAAAACAGCAATAATAAAGAAGCGTAACGGTACCACCATCGAAGTAGATAACCAGTGGGTTGTTCCATATTCCCCATTATTATCAAAAACATTTAATGCACATATAAACGTTGAATACTGTAACTCCGTAAAGGCAATCAAATACATATGTAAATACGTCAACAAAGGCAGTGACAAGGCAGTTTTTGGCTTGCAGCCCGAAATCAAAGATTTCGATGAAATCGTACAATATCAGGCTGGAAGATACATAAGCAGTAATGAAGCTGTTTGGCGAATTCTTTCATTTCCGATACATGAACGTAGTCCAGCTGTTGTTCACTTAGCGGTACATTTACATAAAGGTCAACGTGTTTATTTCACGGAAACCAACGTGCAACAAAGAGTCCTGAATCCACCGGATACAACATTAACAGCTTTTTTTTCGCTTTGCAAAAATGATTCTTTTGCAAAAAAACTGCTGTATACTGAAGTGCCTTCGTATTACACGTGGAATACTAAAAATAAAGTATTTGAACGTCAAAAACAGGGTAAGTCAGTCGACGGCCAACCTACCATCTTCAAAGATACCACGATAGGAAGACTCTACACCGTTCACCCCAATCAACATGAATGCTTCTTTCTACGCCTGCTTTTGGTGAATGTACCCGGTCCGACATCCTTTGAGTATTTGAGGACTGTAAATGGTACTATACATGACACTTACCGTAGTGCATGCCAAGCTCTGAATTTATTGGAGAATGACCAACACTGGGATAACTGCATCAATGACGCGTGCGAAACGTCAACCCCAAGTCAAATTCGTGCATTGTTTGACATCATTTTAACAACTTGCTCTCCATCAGCTCCTACAGAGTTATGGGAAAAATATAAGTCATAAATGTCCGAAGATATACTCCATCGAAAACAGTTAGAGACGTCAGATATGACTTTTGATTTTACATCAGAAATTGATAACTACACTTTAGTTGTTATAGAAGATTTGTGCGTACGTATGGCAAACAAACCTCTTCAGGATTTGGGAATGCCTTCACCTAACCGTATCGCTGCTGTTTCGACATGTGTAGAATTGGATCGTGAACAAAGTTACAGTACGAGTGATCTATTGTCGTATGTACAAAATAACATTTCCAAGTTAACATCGGAACAAAAAGACATTTATGATACGATAATGCATTGTGTCGATAACAACGTTGGAGAAATTTTCTTTTTGGATGTGCCAGGAGGTACTGGTAAAACGTTTGTGATAAAACTGATTCTGGCATCAATTCGATCAAAAATGATATAGCGTTGGCAATTGCGTCGTCCGGAATAGCCGCAACATTGCTGCCTGGTGGAAGAACTGCTCATTCCGCTTTGAAATTGCCTCTGAACTTGCATTCTACAGAAACTCCCACGTGCAATATTTCCAAATCATCTGGGATGGGTAAAGTATTGCAGCAATGCAAACTTATTATTTGGGATGAGTGCACAATGGCACACAAAAAATCGCTCGAGGCTCTGGATCAATGCTTGAAAGATTTGCGAGGGAAGTCGAAACCCTTTGGCAGCACATTATATTGCTTGCGGGAGATTTCAGGCAAACATTACCTATAATACTTAGATCAACTCCTGCAGACGAAATGAATGCTTGCCTGAAAATTCTAATTTATGGGCACACGTAAAAACATTAAAATTAACTACAAATATGCGTGTCCGATTATAAAACGATGACTCTGGTCAAACATTTTCAGATCAATTTCTGGCAATGGGAAACGGAAAGCTCCCAGTAGACTCAATTTCAGGACGTATACAACTACCTGCTGATTTCTGTAATTTAGTGACGTCCAAAAATGAATTGATTGAAAAAGTATTTCCGAATATTCTAAAAAATTATAAAAATAATAAATGGCTAAGTGAAAGAGCGATTCTCGCACCCAAAAATATAGACGTCCACGAAATCAACAATATTGTTTTGACCAAGATTCGAGACCAGGCAGTCCTTTACAAGTCAGTCGACACATTTTTGGAACCAAATGAAGCGGTTAATTATCCATCTGAATTTTTAAATTCCATAGATCTTTCAGGGTTTCCACCACACATGCTACAGCTAAAAATAGGCGTAACAATAATACTTTTAAGAAAATAAACCCACCGAAGCTTTGCAATGGCACTCGACTTGCCGTAAAAAAAACAATGGAAAACCTAATAGAGGCCACAATCTTGACAGGGCCTTTTGAGGTGA